>NC_134677.1:9135000-9170000 GCF_024713945.1 Dermatophagoides farinae | reverse complement strand
ACACTACTGGTATACAATGTGCATCACACATAAATACAGACATTATCATTTTGTTGTTTCCACACACACAACAGTACCAGTATCGGGTTAGGGCGCACATCGACTATGGCCATCACAACAACGATCACCACCGACACAACACATCAGCTCTCCATCGTTTTTAACATACAGAATTTTTATCACCACCTCTGTAAACACACAAACATCGGACACAACAGCTGTTACAGACCTACACACACGAACAGAATACACAACATAGGGCCTACAGGTGGTTTCGTGCTCCAACGGCCCCAGGGCTAGCCACCGTAAACAGCTGCCGTTGAGATGCGGTTGTCCCATGGTCATAGGATGATACTTGAAGCTTTCATTGCCGAATAACATGAAACAGTGGCCATTCAAGCATATGAGCAAATCTGAGCATGTGCAGTTTGTTTGTTTACATTGCTCATTATTTTTATCCATCCATGCCGGCTAGTTAGCCACATTTTTTTTTCAACAAATGAATTCGTGAATCATAATCGGGTACCTGGACCTAGATTTCTGGTAAAAATTTACAATATTGATTCCGTATATATTTTACATCGAATAATCATAATCATCATAACAAATATTGGCATCTTTTAAGTCTACAAAACGAATCAACATATCCTCAGTAGGCCAGAACTTTTGCAATATCATCACATCGTATATCGGCACAAAAATAATTCAGTGGCATATTCCGAATAATCATCACCATCATCGAATTCGTCTGATCGTTAAAAGTAATCTTGTTGATATATCTCAGTTTATCCTGGTCCGACAACGCAATTGTTTTTCTTGGAGTGGGTCTCATAAATATCACAGTCGGTTCCATGCAACACGTATCAACATTTATCTGGGCGGGTTAAAAAGAAAAACAATTGTAATTCTGGAATCATCATTATCATCACATATTCTGGCTACTTATCTTTTCGTCTCAGCCTGGCCTGGCTATCAATCACGATTCATAAAATTTTTATCAGTCAATAATCAAAGTTAAAAATAATTCATCATAAAATAATTCAATTGGTTAATCATAAGTATCACAGATAGACGTTTTCCATCATAATCATCATATCGTATGTCGGTTCCAAACAAAATCGAGTGGTCAATAACAGATAAAATCGAAGAAAATTGGTTAATCCTAAGTTTGAATTTGAAAATCCTAAAAATTGCATAATCCTAAATTTGATAATTCTAAGATCCTAATATCACAGTGGCATATCTCTGACGTTCATCACCATCATCGAAATCAGCTGGCTTCTTGAGTAAAATCTAAAATTGGAAAATTCTAATATCACAGTGGCATATTCTGGACGACCATCACCATCATCAAAATCGGGCGTACTAAAAACGATAAAAACGATAAAAGTAAAATTGGTTGACATGTTTCACTTATCATTCTGGATCGGCCATGCAATTGTTTTTGGAGTGGGTTTTTATCACAGTCGTTTCCATGTAATACGTATCGGCAATCATCTGGGCGGGTTAAAAACAATTGCAAATTTAAAATCATCATTGACATCATATATTGTGGCTACTTACCTTTATCACAGTTGGCTTGGTTATAAATCACGAATAGAGAATGACAATCAATCAATAATCAAGTGAAAATAATTCATCAGTATCAAATAATTCAATTTGTTAATTCTAAATATCACAGACGAATGGTAATTTGAAAATCCTAAAAAATTCAACGTGGTCGAATGAATGACGAACCAAAAATGGAAAAATTGCCAATCAACAACAACAACATCGATACTGAGCAACAATCGAAATTCATTCATCAACAATGTATTTTGGCCATATATCAATCACATTATTACAGTCAAGTCCACCCAAGCTTCTGCTATGATCATCACCGAAAAATCATCATCAATTGAGTATATAAACGATTTTCTTGGCAAAAATTTTTTAATTCGCAACAGCCTATGGGGATCGGTCGTATGAAATCAATCAAGTTTCATTTCAACATTGCTTTCGGTCTCCGACGTTCGACCACATCGATCACACACAGCCGTACACAACACACTTGTTCACACACACACCGACGGAGCTACACAGTACACAGAATCGCACCGGACACACACGCTCTGTTGGATTTCTTTGTTTTCACACACACAGGATAGTTTACACATTTTTATTGGAATAAGCCTTTATTCTAATTTTTATTTTTATTAGTTAGGCTTTTTTTCTTTTCATTTTATTTTTGTTTTTTCTTTTTTCATTTTCTCATTTTCATTGATTTCCGGCGTTTATCGCCTTATTTTATGATTGTATTGATTTTCTGGATTGGCCATTTGCCGATCTTGTTTTTATTGCAAATAAATATTAGTTTTTAAAAAAAAAAAAAAAAAAAAAAAAAAAAACCTAACCGTCTGCGAAACGATTAACTGGCTGGCCTCCAGAACAACCACCGATCCAATATCGAAAATCGAGAAGAGGGCCATTTTCTATGCTAACATCGCGATTTTTGCTGACGTGAACCGGAACGCAATTCATCAATTAAGGCCACCGTGAGTGCCGGCCACACGACTACAAATTATCGATTCACGGATGGCTGAGGTCGCTTCGCCTGGGAAGTGCGTCCTCCGGGACCTCGCCAAACCATCACGAGCATAGCTCGTGAGGTTTGGCTTGAAGTGCACTCCTCCGGGACATCGCCAAACCATCACGAGCAAAGCTCGTGAGGTTTGGCTCGATGTGCGCCCTAACCTAACCTACACCAATTATTCTAGTGAATTTGACATTACTGGTATACAATGTTCATCACACATAAATACAGACATTATCATTTTGTTGTTTCCACACACACAACAGTACCAGTATCGGGTTAGGGCGCACATCGACTATGGCCATCACAACAACGATCACCACCGACACAACACATCAGCTCTCCATCGTTTTTAACATACAGAATTTTTATCACCACCTCTGTAAACACACAAACATCGGACACAACAGCTGTTACAGACCTACACACACAAACAGAATACACAACATAGGACCTACAGGTGGTTTCGTGCTCCAACGGTCCCAGGGCTAGCCACCGTAAACAGCTACCGTTGCGATGCGGTTGTTTCCATGGTCATAGGATGATACTTGAAGCATTATTACCGAATAACATGAAATTGTGGCCATTCAAGCATATGAGCAAATCTGAGCATGTGCAGTTTGTTTGTTTACATTGCTCATTATTTTTATCCATCCATGCCGGCTAGTTAGCCACATTTTTTCAACAAATGAATTCGTGAATCATAATCGGGTACCTGGACCTAGATTTCTGGTAAAAATTTACAATATTGATTCCGTATATATTTTACATCGAATAATCATAATCATCATAACAAATATTGGCATTCTCTCGAATTATCTCTCAAAGACGAGTCGACATATCACCAGCTTCCTTCATAATTGAAATATATCATCATATCGGTTCCAAATAATATCGGGTGGTCAGTAACGTACAAATAGAAGAAAATTGGTCAATCCTAGTCTGAAATTGAAAATCCTAAAAAATTTTATAATCCTAAATTTGATAAATCTAAATTTGAAAATCCTAATATCACAGTGGCATATCCTGGCGATCACCATCATCATTGTCATAATCGGGCGGGCTAAAAACGATAAATACAAGAAAGCAAAAACAAACTGGCTAAAATCTTAATTTGAAAATCATAATATATCACAGCTGATTTTTAGAGTGAATTCCACGTTTTTCACTGATCATCCTGGTTCGTCATCGCAATTGTTTTTTTACGGGCGGGTTTCATCTAAGTATCACAAACGGCTCCAGTTTTAATGAATCATTTCGAGTATCTACTTTTGGGCGGGATAAAAACAGTTGCAAGTTAAAATCGAATAATTTAAAATTGAAAATTTGATAATTACCTAATATCACAGTTGGCTGGCTAAATATTTTAAAAAAAATATCTCATTACGAATCGATCAATAATTGAACACAACAAAAAATTCGGCAAATAATTGGAGAATATCACAGAAATTTGAAAATCCTAAAATCAACTAAATTTGATATATCTAAATTTGAAAATCCTAATATCACAGTGGCATATTCTTGGCGACCATCACCATCATCAAAATCGGGCGGGTTAAAAACGAATTTGGTTCACGTGTTTCACTAATCACTCTGGACCGACAATGCAATTGTTTTTCTTGGAGTGGGTTTCATAAATATCACAGTCGGTTCCATGTTACACGTATCAACAATTATCTGGGCGGGTTAAAAAGAAAAACAATTTCAATTCTAAGATCATCATCATATATTCTGGTTACTTATCTTTATTTCAGTCGGCTTGAACTAAAATGGAAAAATAATTCATCATCATCAAATAATTCAATTGGTTAATCCTAAAATATCACAGATGGACGGCAATTTGAAAATCCTAAAAATACAACGTGGTCGAATGTATGACGAACCAAAAATGAAAAAAATCGTCAATCAACAACAACAAAATCGATACTGAGCAACAATCGAAATTCATCCATCAACAATGTACTTTGGCAATATATCAATCACAATTCTGCAGTCAAGTTCATCCAAATTTTTGCTATGATCACCATCGAAAAGTCATCATCATCAAAAATTTTTTCCACCAATCGAGTATATAAACGTTTTCTTGGCCATAAAGTCTTCGTATTCGCAACAGCCTATGGGGATCGGTCGTATGAAATCAATCAAGTTTCATTTCAACATTGCTTTCGGTCTCCGACGTTCGACCACATCAATCACACACAGCCATACACACCACACTTGTACACACTCACACCAACAGAGCTACACAATACACAGAATCACACCGGACACACACGCTCTGTTGGATTTCTTTGTTTTTACACACACAGGATAATTTACACATTTTTATTGGAATAAGCCTTTATTCAAATTTTTATTTTTTATTAGTTAGGCTTTTTTTTCTTTTATTTTATTTTTGTTTTTTTTCATTTTTCTTTCATTTTCATTGATTTCCGGCGTCTATCGCCTTATTTTTATGTTTGTATTGATTTTCTGGATTGGCCATTTGCCGATCTTTTTTTTATTGCAAATAAATATTAGTTTTTAAAAAAAAAAAAAAAAAAAAAAAAACCTAACCTAACCTAACCAACCATTAACCTAATTAATTTAACCTAACCTGACCGATTGTATTATTATACAATACATTGCATTGATCATCTTATGGCAACATCGCACCAGGCAAACATCTTGATTGCCGGTGATTTCAATTCATCAAACAGATTCTGGTATTCAAATTCGAACGATGTGCGTGGTGATCTTCTGCTTTCAACCATAATTCAACACAATCTTGTTGTCATTAATAATTGTGCTACACCCACATTTAACACATTTCGCCGTAATCGGCAGTTAACATCACACATCGACCTAACATTGACATCATCATCATTATCATCATCAGTGCACAATTGGAATGTTGTTGACAATCTTGAAATTAGTGACCATCGTATCATCACATTCGACATAAACTTTTCTGTTCCCACCACACCAGATATCACCACAACAATAAAATGGAACACCAACAATGTCAACTGGGACCAGTGGTCAACCATTATTAATGATAAATTTATGAACAACAATATAACCTGTGAACATATTCGTGATATCAACAACAAATTTGATCTTGATTTTCTCGTTTCTTTTGTGACCACCACCATACAACAAGCTTGTGATACAACTATGCGGCGGTACAATCGTCGACGAATTAAACGGCATCCGTGGCACAATGATGGCCATCTCCGTGAACTTTTACATTTACAAAAGTCGCTGTACCGCCGCATTAGGAAATCCCGTGATATCAATCAACGAACAGCATTAATAGAACAACATCAACAATCACGACATCAATATCGACAACGACTACAACAATTAAAAGATGATCATCTTAGACAACAATTTCGTGGTGATAACAGTGTGAACAATTATTATAATATGTGCCATTTTTTGAAACATCATGACACCTTGCCAGCACGTACACTAGCCAATAGCGCCGATCCACCTTCCACCGTTAAACTATTGCTCGATTACCTCTTTCCAGATGACAACATTGATGATGATACACAACAACAAAAATATATCCGCCGTCAGGTTAATAATTGGTCCAATATCCACCGTAATGATGAAACACCATTCCATCCGGTTACCGATCGTGAACTGATAAATGCCATCACCAAATTCAACAACAACACATCTCCTGGCTTTGATGGTTTAGCCCCTATTATTTGTAAACAATTCGTGGCCAATTTTATTGATATTGCTGTCGCCATCTACAATCAATGTTTGAAATTGAAACATGTGCCGTACTTATGGAAGATATCGGTGATTCGAATCTTGCCCAAGCCATTAAAGGATGATTACACGGTACCCAACAGTTACCGACCTATTGGTCTTATATCTGTGTTTGCCCGAACTTTGGAACGGATAATTGAACGCCGCCTTCGTGGATACTTGGTGACAAATAAATTAATTTCTGAACAACAATATGGATTCATGGCGGGGAAATCAACAGACCACGCACTACACACGATCGACAAATCATTGGATGAATCAATGCGAAAAAATGAAAACACGGCATTAATTTCTTTGGATATCCGTGGCGCGTTTGACCATGCCTGGCATCCATCATTAATAAAACGAATGATTCTCATGAAAGTGCCACCGTATTTGATATTTCTTCTAAGTGATTACCTTGACGACCGGCACATATTAACAACATTTGGTGGTGTAACAGCGGGAAAAAAGACCAACCGGGGTACAGTCCAAGGATCGGTATTGGGTCCACTTTTGTGGAATATTATTATTGATCAATTTCTCCGTATCAACTTTGGCCAAGATGTTCATGTCCAAGCATTCGCGGACGATGTCACAATGATTGTCTCCTGCAATTCTCGTGCATATTTCAATGTGATTGTTAATGACATCATGCAGATGGCCTATTGTTGGGGTCAAAATGTCAAGCTCACGTTTTCGGAAACAAAAACTAAGCTAATGTACATGTCCAGGCGAATTCGATCACCCACCCATCCGCCAGTTTCCATGAATAATATGGCTGTTACCCCGGTTGAGGACATTAAAATATTGGGCGTTACATTCGATCGTAAACTTGATTACCGACCACACGTACATAAAACATTAGAAAAAGCCGCCCGTGTATTCAAGAAAATAATGACGATTGCACAAAAGACATATGGCCTCGGACCAAAAACGGCCCACCTATTATTAAATTGTGTCTTTTTACCAACGATCACCTACGGCTGTCATGTATGGAAACGGGCAATCCAATATCAATATATGAAATTGGAACTACGGCGAACATTAAAACCAATGGTGCAATTAATCACGAAATCATATTCCACGGCCTCATTCATCGCCATCACCGCCATCAGCAATTCACCACCATTGGATCTTGTCATTGAATATGTTGCCAATGTTACGATTGCACGCATCACTGGAAAATATCGGCATAATGACAATGAAATTGTTTTGGATAAATACTGTGCCAATATAAATGAATTATTACCGCCACCGAACATCATCAACCGTCAACCATTTCCCACTACTAACAGGCAAATATTTATAAAATCAATCCAACGAACCTTGGGCATCGGTTGTGTATTTATGGCGTTCTTCGGTGATCAACTAATTGCGACGGTCACCCATCGGCTACCAAATCATTGTTCCATCCTACAGGCGGATCTATTCACTATTCATCTCGCAATTCGTTGGATCACTGACAACCACTTGGACTATTCGGCCACCACTATCATATGCAATAACATTGGGGCACTTCAGCACGTTGTAAAAAAGAACAACAAAAAGAAGTCTGAGCTTGCTGAATCAATTATTAGATCGACAAATGATAACATTATCATCTGCTGGAAAAAAGTGGACAGAAATGATCCTATCCAACGAAAGCTAAGAAAAAAAGCAACAGTAACGGCAAACAATCATCGTCGTAACGTCTCATATCATAGTGCACCATTATCATTTGTAAAGCGGCAAGAAAAAATCAACATGTACAATAATTGGTCAACCGTCTATGATAATGATCCAGCTGGCACCACAATTAAAACGCTATGCCCACATCTGAATGATGCCAGACGTTTTGCCCCCTACGTTTCATTTTGGCTGTCACAAAGTTTAACCGGTCATGGCCAATTTGGTCAGTTTTTATATCGATTCGGATTCTCTGATGATCAAACCTGTCAATGTGGCCACGATATCCAATCTGTTCATCACCTACGATTTGATTGTCCACTTACTGGCCGCCTACGTTATCATTATTCATTGGCCATATCATCATGTGTTAATATTATTGATCGAACTAAAATGGAAGTAATTTTATATGAACAAATAGCAATAATGGCCGATCAATTACACAACTCGATTCATCAGGACCATCATCATCACTAATCCTGTTTTATGAATCAGATTTTATGAACCAAGTTTTTATTTATTTATTTTCAATTCATCATCATCATCGAACCAACACAACATTAATTTTAAACCTGTGATCAATGAATTCTTCTATTTATTCTTAATTTATTCCACCACCGCCACCATCAATTTTATATTCGTGATCTTCTTTTATGAAATTCTTCTTTTTATTATTTATTCATTAATTTATTTATTTATTCATCAATTCATCATCGTCATCATAAACACAACATAATTTAAGTGATTGAGTGTACGCTGTGCCAGTGAGCGTAATTTGAACCAACAAAATGATAATCAACTAGCCAATCGATGGATTTCTTCACCAATATTTCATTGACATATCGATTTATTTGTTTCAACCATAATGAAAACAACTAGTCAACAGTTTCAGCAATCGATTCCATGTACGCTGTGCCAATGTGCATTTATTTAATGAACAATGAAACCAATAGCCAAACAGTATTGACCAGCCTGTGATCCATTAATTATCTACGACCAGTCATTGTTGTCGATTTACGAACCGAGAGTTCTGATCTTATGCTGTGATGATACACCATAAATTAAAAATGTTATTGTGATTATTATACATGATGAATTAATGATACATACCAAGATTTTGAAACATTTCACCAAATCCATTGTCCTTGTTTTTACCATAGTAAACAAAAATGTAAACATTGTATACGTCATCTATGAATTAACACAAACAAAATACACAAATCTGCTCATCACAATTCACTAGCAGCATTAATGTAAACACCACTGTATTGAACATGCACATCCATTACCACACAAGTCAGCCAATTAAGTCAACATAGTTTTAGCTGCTCACACATATACAACGGAAAATGTGCTCTAACTATGTGTGTACATTCAATCGAACACGCTGCTCAACTTGAATTAATTTTGTTTGTTACCATCAACATCAACTTTGACATTACCATCATCATTGATTTCTCAACATCATCACCAGCAATATGTGTTCATTCTGTGCCTCTATCAATGTCAACACTGATTAATGATAAGACACAAAAGATTTTTTTTTTTGTCTTGGCTGCATATATAAACAAAACTTTTTGTGTTGACAACTTGCTAGTCGAAATTTTCTTTGAGCAGAAGTCTGAAAATTTTCGTGTTTGTTTATGCTAAAAGTTTGTTTACATGGTATTGAAACAATCTCATCTTCAATCACCATATCATCATCCATTCATCCCACCATTTCCCTTCCCTATCATCATTGGCTACACGATCCTCCTGTTGGATCGCTCTCATCATCTGGCTATCCATATCATTGGTCTGGCCCCATCATCATTGTTTTGGCCTCTTGGTCCAATCATTCCTGGCTTCGATCATCAGCGTCGTCATCCACCATCATTATCCGCTGCTGATCCATCTACCACCATTTGCCGCATTCGCACTTGGTCACCATCAACAGAAACAACGAGCAAGGAATTAATTGATTTTCAAAAAACCAGATGGCAGCACATTCGCCTATGAGAAACAAAAAAAATATAATTTTACCAAATTTCACCACCACCAATCATCCTACTGGCTCACTGAACACATGCAATACACATAATCCAACATATACACACATAAACATCGGACACATTCTTAATGATCATTTTTCATTCTTTATTGTTTTTGTAGGCGAAAAACATGATATATCCGATCTCATCATCCATAATACAATGAACAAAATTTTTGATACCTTTCCAAAAAACCAGATGGCAGCACAGTCGCCTACGAGAGTCAAAAAAAATATAATTTTACCAATTTTGGCCACCAACAATTATCTTACCGGCTCACCGATCTTATGTAAAACACATAATCCATCACATACACACACAAACATCGGACACACCCTATATGATCATTTTTATTTTTTATTGTTGTTTTTTTTTCAAATTCTGATTGTTTTATTTTCATTTTTCTTTGTATTTTTATTTTTATTATTATGATATTATTCATGCTGGCCATGTCCGGCGAATTATCATTTCATTCATATCATTAGAAATAATCTGTCACTGTTTGTTCATTCGTAGCGTCGGTCTATATTCTCCCCAGTCTGCTCATGGCTACTGCGGGCAAATCAAAGAAAATATTGAAGCCAAGTACCATGGACGATAACATGGATACAAATGATGTCGCCTCAATAATCGATGAAACCATACCGATCACTATTTTTGATGATTCCGAGAACGAATTGGATAATACGCGTGACCAAACGTCTAAACAAAAAGAAAAACCAAAGAATCCACCACCATCACGTCTGCCACTTATCACACGTTCGCATCGTACTGAACCAATTGACGAAGAAATGATTACCGACCCCACCAGTAATGTCAACAAAGCAAGTACGAGCTCCACTCTACAATTCTGGGAACGCCCGAAATATACCACTGATGCCGATGCAAAATTCATCAACACCACATACAAAATGGTCAATGGCTTAGCCGGTAATCTTAAAACGGAACATAAACGAGATGTCCTGAAGTCTCTATCCATAGCCGAAGCCATGTACAAAGAGGTTCTTATCCTACGTAAACGATTGGCCGAATCAATAAAACGAAAGAGGGATGTCCTCGAAGAAAGTGATATTGACATCATGGAATTTGACAATATTGACAGTAGTGCAACTGAACCTACCAATTTTAAAAAAGAAATCATTGAAATGAAATCGGCAATCAGCAAACTAACAATGCTCGTACAAAATAATATCAACTTGGCATCAACATCAACACCACGACCATCAAAGCAACAACAACCACAGAAAACATTTAGTGAGGTCATCAAACAACATTCAGCAAATAAGACGCCAATTCATCGCACAATCGTTTCCATTCCCGGCAATGAGGACTCAGAAATAACTCAACAAATGCTCACAACCAGGATCGTCCCAGTCAATGAAGGAATAAATATTGTTGATTCACGAAAGCTATCGAAAGGAAAAGTCGCCATTGATTTCACCAGTCCCGAAAGTTTGCTGAAATTTGAAAACAAAATTGCTTCCACATCTGATCTTACCCATGAACCACCACGTATTATGAATCCAATGATGATAATCAAAGGCGCCAGTAGCCGTATTGAAAAGGAACAGCTGCCAAATATGATCAAGCCATTTAACCATTTGATTTCTGATTTTATTACCAAAAATAATTTGAACATTGAAAATGAAATTCTACCAGTATACGTACGGCCAAATCGTAAACCTGGGCTTCGCAATTTTGCTGTACGTGTAAACCCGAAATTGCGCGATATCATCATTCATCAAATGAAAAATAAAATCATCATCGATTATCAAACAACACATATTGAAGATATGACACCGGTTATGCAATGTTATAAATGCTACGGTTATAATCATAAAATCAGTGAATGTCAAGTACCCGATCAAATGTGTCTCCACTGTGGTGATTTCCACAGCTTCAACCAGTGCCCAAGAAAATCGTCACCAGCAATCTGTTTAAATTGCATTCGCTCGAACATCACCAATGCCACACCACACAACAGCGTTAACCGGGAATGTCCAGTCCACATCCGCCTGCTATCTCGAGTGATCAATAAAATTCAATACTGACAATCACCAAGTTCACCAAATCGATCATCTTAAATTCGCCCAATTGAACACACACAAGTCACCATCATCATTAACAAGTTTCATCGATTACTGTAACGAACATCATGTTGACATTATGATTGTCAGTGAGCCGCCAATTAAAAAACGATTGCCAAATTTTCCATCATCAATTGTGCCAATTTTTCATCATAAAAACACAGATTCGATCGTCAGAACATGTGTGTGTATTTTAAACAAAAGGATTAGTCCAATGATTTTAAGTGAATTTTCAACAAATGATTTTATTGTATGCCAAATTGGTCATCTCATCATCTCATCTATATATGCAAATCCTAATTCCGATATTACCGATACAATACATTGCATTGATCATCTTATGGCAACATCGCACCAGGCAAACATCTTGATTGCCGGTGATTTCAATTCATCAAACAGATTCTGGTATTCAAATTCGAACGATGTGCGTGGCGATCTTCTGCTTTCAACCATAATTCAACACAATCTTGTTGTCATTAATAATTGTGCTACACCCACATTTAACACATTTCGCCGTAATCGGCAGTTAACATCACACATCGACCTAACATTGACATCATCATCATTATCATCATCAGTGCACAATTGGAATGTTGTTGACAATCTTGAAATTAGTGACCATCGTATCATCACATTCGATATAAACTTTTCTGTTCCCACCACACCAGATATCACCACAACAATAAAATGGAACACCAACAATGTCAACTGGGACCAGTGGTCAACCATTATTAATGATAAATTTATGAACAACAATATAACCTGTGAACATATTCGTGATATCAACAACAAATTTGATCTTGATTTTCTCGTTTCTTTTGTGACCACCACCATACAACAAGCTTGTGATACAACTATGCGGCGGTACAATCGTCGACGAATTAAACGGCATCCGTGGCACAATGATGGCCATCTCCGTGAACTTTTACATTTACAAAAGTCGCTGTACCGCCGCATTAGGAGATCCCGTGATATCAATCAACGAACAGCATTAATAGAACAACATCAACAATCACGACATCAATATCGACAACGACTACAACAATTAAAAGATGATCATCTTAGACAACAATTTCGTGGTGATAACAGTGTGAACAATTATTATAATATGTGCCATTTTTTGAAACATCATGACACCTTGCCAGCACGTACACTAGCCAATAGCGCCGATCCACCTTCCACCGTTAAACTATTGCTCGATTACCTCTTTCCAGATGACAACATTGATGATGATACACAACAACAAAAATATATCCGCCGTCAGGTTAATAATTGGTCCAATATCCACCGTAATGATGAAACACCATTCCATCCGGTTACCGATCGTGAACTGATAAATGCCATCACCAAATTCAACAACAACACATCTCCTGGCTTTGATGGTTTAGCCCCTATTATTTGTAAACAATTCGTGGCCAATTTTATTGATATTGCTGTCGCCATCTACAATCAATGTTTGAAATTGAAACATGTGCCGTACTTATGGAAGATATCGGTGATTCGAATCTTGCCCAAGCCATTAAAGGATGATTACACGGTACCCAACAGTTACCGACCTATTGGTCTTATATCTGTGTTTGCCCGAACTTTGGAACGGATAATTGAACGCCGCCTTCGTGGATACTTGGTGACAAATAAATTAATTTCTGAACAACAATATGGATTCATGGCGGGGAAATCAACAGACCACGCACTACACACGATCGACAAATCATTGGATGAATCAATGCGAAAAAATGAAAACACGGCATTAATTTCTTTGGATATCCGTGGCGCGTTTGACCATGCCTGGCATCCATCATTAATAAAACGAATGATTCTCATGAAAGTGCCACCGTATTTGATATTTCTTCTAAGTGATTACCTTGACGACCGGCACATATTAACAACATTTGGTGGTGTAACAGCGGGAAAAAAGACCAACCGGGGTACAGTCCAAGGATCGGTATTGGGTCCACTTTTGTGGAATATTATTATTGATCAATTTCTCCGTATCAACTTTGGCCAAGATGTTCATGTCCAAGCATTCGCGGACGATGTCACAATGATTGTCTCCTGCAATTCTCGTGCATATTTCAATGTGATTGTTAATGACATCATGCAGATGGCCTATTGTTGGGGTCAAAATGTCAAGCTCACGTTTTCGGAAACAAAAACTAAGCTAATGTACATGTCCAGGCGAATTCGATCACCCACCCATCCGCCAGTTTCCATGAATAATATGGCTGTTACCCCGGTTGAGGACATTAAAATATTGGGCGTTACATTCGATCGTAAACTTGATTACCGACCACACGTACATAAAACATTAGAAAAAGCCGCCCGTGTATTCAAGAAAATAATGACGATTGCACAAAAGACATATGGCCTCGGACCAAAAACGGCCCACCTATTATTAAATTGTGTCTTTTTACCAACGATCACCTACGGCTGTCATGTATGGAAACGGGCAATCCAATATCAATATATGAAATTGGAACTACGGCGAACATTAAAACCAATGGTGCAATTAATCACGAAATCATATTCCACGGCCTCATTCATCGCCATCACCGCCATCAGCAATTCACCACCATTGGATCTTGTCATTGAATATGTTGCCAATGTTACGATTGCACGCATCACTGGAAAATATCGGCATAATGACAATGAAATTGTTTTGGATAAATACTGTGCCAATATAAATGAATTATTACCGCCACCGAACATCATCAACCGTCAACCATTTCCCACTACTAACAGGCAAATATTTATAAAATCAATCCAACGAACCTTGGGCATCGGTTGTGTATTTATGGCGTTCTTCGGTGATCAACTAATTGCGACGGTCACCCATCGGCTACCAAATCATTGTTCCATCCTACAGGCGGATCTATTCACTATTCATCTCGCAATTCGTTGGATCACTGACAACCACTTGGACTATTCGGCCACCACTATCATATGCAATAACATTGGGGCACTTCAGCACGTTGTAAAAAAGAACAACAAAAAGAAGTCTGAGCTTGCTGAATCAATTATTAGATCGACAAATGATAACATTATCATCTGCTGGAAAAAAGTGGACAGAAATGATCCTATCCAACGAAAGCTAAGAAAAAAAGCAACAGTAACGGCAAACAATCATCGTCGTAACGTCTCATATCATAGTGCACCATTATCATTTGTAAAGCGGCAAGAAAAAATCAACATGTACAATAATTGGTCAACCGTCTATGATAATGATCCAGCTGGCACCACAATTAAAACGCTATGCCCACATCTGAATGATGCCAGACGTTTTGCCCCCTACGTTTCATTTTGGCTGTCACAAAGTTTAACCGGTCATGGCCAATTTGGTCAGTTTTTATATCGATTCGGATTCTCTGATGATCAAACCTGTCAATGTGGCCACGATATCCAATCTGTTCATCACCTACGATTTGATTGTCCACTTACTGGCCGCCTACGTTATCATTATTCATTGGCCATATCATCATGTGTTAATATTATTGATCGAACTAAAATGGAAGTAATTTTATATGAACAAATAGCAATAATGGCCGATCAATTACACAACTCGATTCATCAGGACCATCATCATCACTAATCCTGTTTTATGAATCAGATTTTATGAACCAAGTTTTTATTTATTTATTTTCAATTCATCATCATCATCGAACCAACACAACATTAATTTTAAACCTGTGATCAATGAATTCTTCTATTTATTCTTAATTTATTCCACCACCGCCACCATCAATTTTATATTCGTGATCTTCTTTTATGAAATTCTTCTTTTTATTATTTATTCATTAATTTATTTATTTATTCATCAATTCATCATCGTCATCATAAACACAACATAATTTAAGTGATTGAGTGTACGCTGTGCCAGTGAGCGTAATTTGAACCAACAAAATGATAATCAACTAGCCAATCGATGGATTTCTTCACCAATATTTCATTGACATATCGATTTATTTGTTTCAACCATAATGAAAACAACTAGTCAACAGTTTCAGCAATCGATTCCATGTACGCTGTGCCAATGTGCATTTATTTAATGAACAATGAAACCAATAGCCAAACAGTATTGACCAGCCTGTGATCCATTAATTATCTACGACCAGTCATTGTTGTCGATTTACGAACCGAGAGTTCTGATCTTATGCTGTGATGATACACCATAAATTAAAAATGTTATTGTGATTATTATACATGATGAATTAATGATACATACCAAGATTTTGAAACATTTCACCAAATCCATTGTCCTTGTTTTTACCATAGTAAACAAAAATGTAAACATTGTATACGTCATCTATGAATTAACACAAACAAAATACACAAATCTGCTCATCACAATTCACTAGCAGCATTAATGTAAACACCACTGTATTGAACATGCACATCCATTACCACACAAGTCAGCCAATTAAGTCAACATAGTTTTAGCTGCTCACACATATACAACGGAAAATGTGCTCTAACTATGTGTGTACATTCAATCGAACACGCTGCTCAACTTGAATTAATTTTGTTTGTTACCATCAACATCAACTTTGACATTACCATCATCATTGATTTCTCAACATCATCACCAGCAATATGTGTTCATTCTGTGCCTCTATCAATGTCAACACTGATTAATGATAAGACACAAAAGATTTTTTTTTTTGTCTTGGCTGCATATATAAACAAAACTTTTTGTGTTGACAACTTGCTAGTCGAAATTTTCTTTGAGCAGAAGTCTGAAAATTTTCGTGTTTGTTTATGCTAAAAGTTTGTTTACATGGTATTGAAACAATCTCATCTTCAATCACCATATCATCATCCATTCATCCCACCATTTCCCTTCCCTATCATCATTGGCTACACGATCCTCCTGTTGGATCGCTCTCATCATCTGGCTATCCATATCATTGGTCTGGCCCCATCATCATTGTTTTGGCCTCTTGGTCCAATCATTCCTGGCTTCGATCATCAGCGTCGTCATCCACCATCATTATCCGCTGCTGATCCATCTACCACCATTTGCCGCATTCGCACTTGGTCACCATCAACAGAAACAACGAGCAAGGAATTAATTGATTTTCAAAAAACCAGATGGCAGCACATTCGCCTATGAGAAACAAAAAAAATATAATTTTACCAAATTTCACCACCACCAATCATCCTACTGGCTCACTGAACACATGCAATACACATAATCCAACATATACACACATAAACATCGGACACATTCTTAATGATCATTTTTCATTCTTTATTGTTTTTGTAGGCGAAAAACATGATATATCCGATCTCATCATCCATAATACAATGAACAAAATTTTTGATACCTTTCCAAAAAACCAGATGGCAGCACAGTCGCCTACGAGAGTCAAAAAAAATATAATTTTACCAATTTTGGCCACCAACAATTATCTTACCGGCTCACCGATCTTATGTAAAACACATAATCCATCACATACACACACAAACATCGGACACACCCTATATGATCATTTTTATTTTTTATTGTTGTTTTTTTTTCAAATTCTGATTGTTTTATTTTCATTTTTCTTTGTATTTTTATTTTTATTATTATGATATTATTCATGCTGGCCATGTCCGGCGAATAAAGATATTTTAAAAAAAAAAAAAAAAAAAAAAAAAAAAAAAACCTAACCCCTTTTTCTCCATTATTTTCATTGATTTACTATGATCGATTGTATTATTATATTTTTTTCTGATTGCCGAGATTGGCCATATGCCGATCTTTTATTGAATTGAAATAAATTATTTTTAAATTTAAAAAAAAAAAAAAAAAAAAAAAAAAACCTAACCTAACGCTAACCTAACCTAAAATAATACTAACAATCACCAAGTTAACCAAATCGATCATCTTAAATTCGCCCAATTGAACACACACAAGTCATCATCATCATGAACATGTTATCGATTCAAAACCACCATCCAGAATTATGCCACCAGTGATCAGGCAATTATAAAAATTGCCATCGTTTGAACATAAAATGTGCCAATAAGTTATGAAAATACATTTGAATTTGATAACATCCTAAATTTTAAAAAGTACCTATTAGTATCACATTTGCTGGATCATTTATCACATGATATAGTTACATGGAAATTTTTCGTCGATATTCATTAAGAATGCAAATCCTAATGTCATCCGAAATGGATTGTCATTGATGATAATATGCAACATCCAGAAGCCGAACATCTTATATCACAGATTTCACCACCAAACAGATTCTGGTATTCAAATTGAACGATGTGCGTGGCGATCTTCTGCAAATTTCAATTTAATTCAAAATACTCTAGCTTAAAATAATTGTTGAAGAAATTGAAAACAAATCGATCAAAAAATTAATATCAATATCGACCTGGCAGAAATCATCAATGTCAACAACATGAACAATCGAATGTTGCAACAATCAGCAACATCGTGAAAATCAACAACCACATGATAAAAATTTTCTGCCACCACACCACTGTGAGCCACGATGATCATCCGAACATAATCAATGTCAACTGGGATCAGTAGTATAACATCAGCAATGAACATTTATTAATATTAATATAACCAGCTAGTAATTCATAATGCTAGGACAAATGTGATAAATTTTTCGAGACTTTTGTGATTTTCAATATACAACAAGCCAACAAAACCACCGATCAATCGAGTTCCGAAGACCATCCGTGTTACAATGCTGGCCATCTCCGTGAACTTTTGCATTTACAACAGTCAATGTATCATCATTTTTATCAAGTGAAAGTTGCCATAGCTTGGAAGAAATTTCGTCAAAACACACACCATATCGACAACACAACACTTCGATGACACAGGACAACATTTCGTTTTCTTCTTGAACACTTTTTATCTTGTGTCTCTTCATCTACCATCGTTCCATTTGCATCTTCTTTGCTTCAATAGGATAATTTGCGGCGTTAATCTTTGCCGATTACCTTTTCCATGACATATTGATGTGATTCACAGGAACAAAAATCAGTCGTCGGGTTATAGATGGGTATCCACCGAAAAATGACCATCATTCCAGCCGAAAAACGGTCAAACTGATCAATGCGTCCAACCAACAACAACACTGACGACGACCGATCCACTATTTTTGTAAACATTCACCAACCATTGAGTCGGTCGCCTCCAATGATGTATTTATGTGTATCACAAGTACCAGCCATTCGAGCCAAGCAATTAAAGAGATTACAGGTCCCATCCAGTACAGATCCATTGGTCCAGCCATCTTCCACCAACTTCAGCATCACCAATCAACAATTTTGAAACTTATTGCCAAATGAATAATATCTGAACAACATTCTCATCATTACAAATCAACAGAACGCATTAATGCAAAAGCAAATCATTGGATGGCAATAAATTATCCTTTCGGCAATCATCAATTTTCATTTAGGACAAGTACATATCCTTGGAATCCATCCATTATAAAAATTTCTATTTTATTAGTTTTGATTTTCTTTTTTATTCCTTGACGACCGGCACATATTGTTAGTTTTTGGTTTTTCAGCATTAAAGACCATTGATACATTCCATGATCGATTGTATTATGTGGAATATTTTTTTCAATTTCTGATTTTGCCGAGATGTGGCCATATTCGCGGACGATCTTTTATTGAATTGAAATAAATTGCATTTTTCAATGTGATTTAAAAAACAAAAAAAAAAAAAAAAAAAAAAAAAAAAAATGTAACCTAACCTAACCTAACCTATATAAACGTTTTCTTGGCCATAAAGTCTTCGTATTCGCAACAGCCTATGGGGATCGGTAATATGAAATCAATCAAGTTTCATTTCAACATTGCTTTACGGTCTCCGACGATTCCGACCACATCAATCACATAAAGCCATACACACCACCCTTGTACACACTCACACCATGAGATTACACAAAACACAGAATCACACCGGACCACACACGCTCTGTTGGATTTCTTTGTGTTTTACACACACAGGATCATTTACACATTTCATATTGGAATAAGCCTTTCCATTCAATATTTTTATTTTTTATTAGTTAGGCTTTTTTTCTTTTATTTTATTTTTGTTTTTTTTCATTTTTCTTTCATTTTCATTGATTTCCGGCGTCTGCATTCGCCTTATTTTTATGTTTGTATTGATTTTCTGGATTGGCCATTTGCCGATCTTTTTTTTATTGCAAATAAATATTAGTTTAAATTTTTTTTTTAAAAAAAAAAAAAAAAAAAAAAACCAACCTAACCTAACCTAACCCCTAAATATTTATAAAATCAATCCAACGAACCTTGGGCATCGGTTGTGTATTTATGGCGTTCTTCGGTGATCAACTAATTGCGACGGTCACCCATCGGCTACCAAATCATTGTTCCATCCTACAGGCGGATCTATTCACTATTCATCTCGCAATTCGTTGGATCACTGACAACCACTTGGACTATTCGGCCACCACTATCATATGCAATAACATTGGGGCACTTCAGCACGTTGTAAAAAAGAACAACAAAAAGAAGTCTGAGCTTGCTGAATCAATTATTAGATCGACAAATGATAACATTATCATCTGCTGGAAAAAAGTGGACAGAAATGATCCTATCCAACGAAAGCTAAGAAAAAAAGCAACAGTAACGGCAAACAATCATCGTCGTAACGTCTCATATCATAGTGCACCATTATCATTTGTAAAGCGGCAAGAAAAAATCAACATGTACAATAATTGGTCAACCGTCTATGATAATGATCCAGCTGGCACCACAATTAAAACGCTATGCCCACATCTGAATGATGCCAGACGTTTTGCCCCCTACGTTTCATTTTGGCTGTCACAAAGTTTAACCGGTCATGGCCAATTTGGTCAGTTTTTATATCGATTCGGATTCTCTGATGATCAAACCTGTCAATGTGGCCACGATATCCAATCTGTTCATCACCTACGATTTGATTGTCCACTTACTGGCCGCCTACGTTATCATTATTCATTGGCCATATCATCATGTGTTAATATTATTGATCGAACTAAAATGGAAGTAATTTTATATGAACAAATAGCAATAATGGCCGATCAATTACACAACTCGATTCATCAGGACCATCATCATCACTAATCCTGTTTTATGAATCAGATTTTATGAACCAAGTTTTTATTTATTTATTTTCAATTCATCATCATCATCGAACCAACACAACATTAATTTTAAACCTGTGATCAATGAATTCTTCTATTTATTCTTAATTTATTCCACCACCGCCACCATCAATTTTATATTCGTGATCTTCTTTTATGAAATTCTTCTTTTTATTATTTATTCATTAATTTATTTATTTATTCATCAATTCATCATCGTCATCATAAACACAACATAATTTAAGTGATTGAGTGTACGCTGTGCCAGTGAGCGTAATTTGAACCAACAAAATGATAATCAACTAGCCAATCGATGGATTTCTTCACCAATATTTCATTGACATATCGATTTATTTGTTTCAACCATAATGAAAACAACTAGTCAACAGTTTCAGCAATCGATTCCATGTACGCTGTGCCAATGTGCATTTATTTAATGAACAATGAAACCAATAGCCAAACAGTATTGACCAGCCTGTGATCCATTAATTATCTACGACCAGTCATTGTTGTCGATTTACGAACCGAGAGTTCTGATCTTATGCTGTGATGATACACCATAAATTAAAAATGTTATTGTGATTATTATACATGATGAATTAATGATACATACCAAGATTTTGAAACATTTCACCAAATCCATTGTCCTTGTTTTTACCATAGTAAACAAAAATGTAAACATTGTATACGTCATCTATGAATTAACACAAACAAAATACACAAATCTGCTCATCACAATTCACTAGCAGCATTAATGTAAACACCACTGTATTGAACATGCACATCCATTACCACACAAGTCAGCCAATTAAGTCAACATAGTTTTAGCTGCTCACACATATACAACGGAAAATGTGCTCTAACTATGTGTGTACATTCAATCGAACACGCTGCTCAACTTGAATTAATTTTGTTTGTTACCATCAACATCAACTTTGACATTACCATCATCATTGATTTCTCAACATCATCACCAGCAATATGTGTTCATTCTGTGCCTCTATCAATGTCAACACTGATTAATGATAAGACACAAAAGATTTTTTTTTTTGTCTTGGCTGCATATATAAACAAAACTTTTTGTGTTGACAACTTGCTAGTCGAAATTTTCTTTGAGCAGAAGTCTGAAAATTTTCGTGTTTGTTTATGCTAAAAGTTTGTTTACATGGTATTGAAACAATCTCATCTTCAATCACCATATCATCATCCATTCATCCCACCATTTCCCTTCCCTATCATCATTGGCTACACGATCCTCCTGTTGGATCGCTCTCATCATCTGGCTATCCATATCATTGGTCTGGCCCCATCATCATTGTTTTGGCCTCTTGGTCCAATCATTCCTGGCTTCGATCATCAGCGTCGTCATCCACCATCATTATCCGCTGCTGATCCATCTACCACCATTTGCCGCATTCGCACTTGGTCACCATCAACAGAAACAACGAGCAAGGAATTAATTGATTTTCAAAAAACCAGATGGCAGCACATTCGCCTATGAGAAACAAAAAAAATATAATTTTACCAAATTTCACCACCACCAATCATCCTACTGGCTCACTGAACACATGCAATACACATAATCCAACATATACACACATAAACATCGGACACATTCTTAATGATCATTTTTCATTCTTTATTGTTTTTGTAGGCGAAAAACATGATATATCCGATCTCATCATCCATAATACAATGAACAAAATTTTTGATACCTTTCCAAAAAACCAGATGGCAGCACAGTCGCCTACGAGAGTCAAAAAAAATATAATTTTACCAATTTTGGCCACCAACAATTATCTTACCGGCTCACCGATCTTATGTAAAACACATAATCCATCACATACACACACAAACATCGGACACACCCTATATGATCATTTTTATTTTTTATTGTTGTTTTTTTTTTCAAATTCTGATTGTTTTATTTTCATTTTTCTTTGTATTTTTATTTTTATTATTATGATATTATTCATGCTGGCCATGTCCGGCGAATCACAATCTTTTTCATCACATCAAGCTTTCATTTATATCTTTTTGATTTTCTATACCAGTGATCTCTTTCATTCACTACTGGCTATAATCTCATCATTCTCATCAATTGGCTCTTCATCAAATTATTTCATCAAAATTTTATTAACTTGGCTCTCTATTTCATTAATTGGATTCATTCTCATCAACTGGCTTACAAATCATTGTTTTTCATCAACTGGCTTACAAATCATTATTTTTCATCATTTGGCTTACAAATCATCATCTTTCATCTTTTGGCTTTTTTTTCATCATCTTTTCTTTTTTTTTTTTTTTTTTTTTTTTTTCATTAACTGGCTTATATATCATCACTTTCATCTACTGGCTTAAAAATCATAATATCATCAACTGGCTTTTATTTTCATTTTTTTTTTTTTATCATCCTGGCTTTCAATTTTATTATTTATTTTCGGCTTTCAACAATATCAACAATTTTCTGCTTATCAATATCATTATCTGGATTCAGTTTCCGTAAGCTTTCAATTTTCTTATTGCCGATCATTACCACCATCGCCGATCCTCCCATCACACATTTTATTATTATCACCATACACCAATTACATTGTTTATTAATTATCATTCTTTATTCAATTACACATCTCAAATAACATTCACATTTGCATAAATCATTATTATTATCACACAATAACCTTTACCAAACCAATTTCTTTGTTAGATTCTATCACAAACCATATCAAATACAATTATATTTTTCTGGTAAATAAATAAATTTCTTTTTTTTTTTTTTTTTACAATCATACGAACCGACACCATATCCTTTATTAATTGTCAACATTAACCACACTTTCATGTTATTTTCTGATTACATAATTCCATTCACAACTTTCACTTTTCATAAACCATTATTTCTTCTTTTGACCTTACATCAATTCGGTATTGGGTCATCATTATTTATCACAATCACAGCTTCGATTAAATCATTCACATCTCATTGACATTGAATCATCACGCGTTTAATAAACAATTGGCTCATCATTCATATAAATCAATCAATTCAACCTTGATGGGCCCCACCCGTAAACCGACAGCAAAAAAAATCATAAAAGTTAGTGAGAAAGCATCTCCAATAACAGAAAATATCAGAGTGTCAACAGCATCTCCAGTCATGAGCAAACAAACCATAGAAATCATGGAGGATGACTCAAACGAACAACCAATGACAAACATTGATTTTACGCAACCATCCACCAGCAGACATATTGTTACACAACCAATCACCACTTCACACAATATCGCAACAACATCACACATGAATGTCAACGTTATGCCTCAACGTCATACATCAAGACATAACATAATCACAAGCAATGTAAATACATCAACAAATGCCCAATATACATCCAATACAGTGCCACCGTCCACAATCTATATGCCGACACAATCACAGACACAGTACACGTCACAACAATACACACAGCCACAACAACAAATCCCGCATCACACACAGACATACGGCACTTCATCATTTGATTATCGGTACTTACAATCCACAGTTTTGTCTAGACCTCCGACGCCTGTACAATTATCATCATCACACACCCACATGCCGTTATCAACACAACAACCGTTAACGACAACCATCACTCGCACAAACCCACTTAATTCAAATTTACAACAACCAGTGATAACAGAAGACATCCACTACATCACTGATGCATTAGGAATGGCCATGGATCTTAAAGGAAACATCAGCACGGAGAAAAAATTTCAAACAATAACGGCCTTGAAGATCGCAATCAATTTGCATACCGAAAACCAGGCATTAAAAGAGCAACTGTCAACCAACGCCAAGCGTAAGCGACATATCTACGACGAAGAAAAAGAAAGTATTCTAGGCGACGATGAAGACAGTCTCGACTCCATTGCAGAAATGAAAATGTGTATCCTGGATCTAAAACATAGTGTTAAAAATTTGACCGAAATTATAATGGGCCAAAAGAACAACAACGTAACCAACACCAAGGTGAATAAACCGGTTTCTTTTGCCGACATCGTAAAAGAAAACAAGAGTGCATCCACGCCTAGACACCAGACTGTGATTTCAGTAATCGACAACACCGACACCACCATAACCAGAAAAGTGCTATCCGACCTGATTCAACCAGCAAAACACGGCATTGATATGACTGGAGCTCAAGGTCTATCCAATGGCAAGATGATTCTAGATTTCCGAGATGAGCAGAGCAAAAATAAATTCAACAACATCGCTGTAGCCACAAACAAAATTATTGCTGAACCACCCAGAAAATTGGCTCCAACGATCTTCCTGAAAGGGGTGAGGAAAGATATTGACAAAAACATGATTCCAGAAATGTTCGCGAGCTTCAACCACCTAATCGAACAACATGTTACCAGCAATAATCTGGAAATCAAAAACCTGGTTCAAATCGTGAATGAACGTACGAATTTTCGTAACAGTGATCGGCTAATCAATTACGGTGTTACTGTCGATCCCAAGATCCGTGATATCATCATCAACGATATGGCTGGAAAAATCATTCTCGACTTCTCAATGGTCCACGTCGAAGACATGTCTCCTCTGCGGCAGTGTTACCGATGTTACGGATTTAATCATAAGGCTGAAAAATGCCAGCTGAAACCGGAAGACCAGCTCTGCTTTCATTGTAGTGGACGTCATCATTTTAATCTATGTCCAAATAAGCATCTGGAGCCTCGATGCACCAACTGTGTGAAAACTGGCATCAAGGACAACATCTTCCATAGCAGTGTGAGTAAAACATGTCCCGTCTACACCAGAATGCTAATGCGTATTGCCAACAAAATTCAATATAATTAATCATCAACCATCCAAAACCGAAAACCTCCGTATAGCCCAAATCAATTGCAATAAATCACCGACTGCTCTTTCACAGTTTTTAACCTTCTGCGACGATAATAAAATTGACATAGGAATCATAAGTGAACCTCCTTTACGAAACAACATACCATCAATCAACAGTAAATTTAAACCAATGTATGTGACAAATCAGCTTCAATTACCGACGAATAATCAACGCATCACTCGACGACAAAGTGCTTCAAACAATCAATCAACATGCAACAACGACCAATCAAATAATAATAATCAACCAGCTGTTCGTGCTTGTATCATTTTACTTAATCCATCATTATCGTCAATCATCATAACACATCTTTCAAACAGTGATTTCATCGTCGCCAACATTAATAACATAATCATAGCATCTGTGTATAGTGAACCGCACGGCAACATCAACAATACAATCAATTGTGTGATCAATACAGCGAATTATGCCAACAACAACAAATGCATTATAGCCGGTGATTTCAATGCTAAATCAATTTACTGGGGTGAACCAACATCAGATGAACGTGGCCACGAAATAATATTAACGATAGTTCAGTGCAATCTTCATATTTTGAATGAAGGAAATAGGCCAACTTTTGACACTGTGCGTGGTCAGCGCAGACTCACCTCATGCATTGATCTCACCCTAGTAAACGACAATCTTCTTGATCAAATCAACAATTGGCATATTCATGACGAAATTCATCTGAGTGATCACCGGCCTATCACCTTCACCATCACTGACCAATGTATTGATCACCAACAAAACCAATCGACAACCAAATGGAACACGACCAACATAAATTGGACCGAATGGAGCTCAGATATCGAGTATCAGTTGCATGATCACAATTTGTCCGCCACCACTATCAACAACATCAATGACACCAACGAACTGGATCTTGCCGTTATAATAATCACTGTATCCACTCAATTTGCATGCAACCAACATTGTGGTAAATATCGACATAAACGTATACGACCAGCAAAATGGACGAGCAATCAATCACTATTGGACATCACAAAGAAACAAAAAGCAATTTATCGAAAAATCCGTCGATGCCACAATCCGTTCACGATAGAGAGATTAAAAAATGAATATATGATCGCCAGACAGCAGTATCGTGACGTATCACAATCTTTAAAAAATGATGATTTCAACAAGTATCTAAATGGCCAAGGACCAGAGAACTGTTATCAGAAGGTCTGCCGGATGCTCAAAAATAGTGATCACATGGTTGCTCGAACAATTGAAGGCACCAACAGCCCTATCGAATCCACAACCAAACTGGTCAATTCATTATTTCCTGATGACGATTTTGACGACAGTAATGAACAACACGAGATACGTCAATTTACAAAAAAGTGGCTGGAGAAAAACAAAAACAACACTGGTGTGACAGCTGTTTCGCTACTAGAGCTGAATAATGTCATTCATAAATTCCGTGACGGCAAAGCACCAGGCCTCGATGGTATATCACCGCGAATTTTGAAAAATCTTTGGCTCTCTTTTCCTGACCTGTTGCTCGCTTTATACAATGCATGTCTTCGATTAAAATATGTACCGTACCTGTGGAAAAGTTCGATTATTCGTATATTACCGAAACCAGGACGTGACGATTATAGCAAAACCAACGCTTATCGACCTATTGGTCTGATCTCCGTCTTGGGTAAAGTATTGGAACGAATAATGTCAATACGAATCACCAATCACCTTATCAGTAATGGCCACATGTCAGATTATCAATATGGTTTTATAGCTGGCAAATCTACTGATCATGCACTACTGAATCTACACAACGACCTCGAATCAGCCATCACCAGATTTAAGCACGTCTGTCTAATTTCGCTCGATATCAGAGGAGCTTTCGACCATACGTGGCATCCATTTATCATCAATCAATTGATCAACTATCGCGCGCCAAAATATTTAATCCAGCTGATTGATGCTTACCAAAATGATAGACGAATCACAGCCAGTTATGGAGGCGTCACATGCAACAAGACGACCAATAGAGGAACCGTTCAGGGTTCAATTCTGGGGCCATTGATGTGGAATCTGGTGGTGAACGATCTTCTCTGCAAAAATTTCGGTCTGGATGTAAAAATTCAAGCCTATGCCGACGACGTTACCATGGTCGTGGCCTGTGATTGCATCAAATACATGCCGGTTAAAATAAATAAAATCCTGGAAATGGCCGCCAGCTGGGGACGTAAATGTAAGCTTACATTTTCCGAATCGAAAACCAAAATCATGTACGTTTCAAAGAAAATTGCACGTCCAATATATCCACCGGTAAGAATGAATGGCGCAATTATTGATCCAGTGAAAGAAACAAAAATTCTTGGCATAATAATTGATCATAAGCTTGACTATCGGCCTCATATTAAATATGCCATCGCCAAAGCCACGAGAATCAACAGAGCTGTAACTGGTATCGCTCGTAAGTCGCATGGTCTCAGCCCTCAGGTGCTAAGAATGATATACCATAGCATCACAGAGCCAATTATGTCTTATGGTGCCTTGATTACCGGTAGGGCTGTCAAATATCAGCATATCCAAAAGATCCTCAGACAAATGGTTACACCAATGGCACAACAAGCTGTAAAAGCATATAGATCGTCCTCATACATATCGGTTACAGCATTGGCTGATTTCCCACCTATCGAATTATTCATTGGATTCAGAGCAGCAATAGCGACAGCAAGAACAACAGGTCAGTATAAATATAATGATTTAACAATTACAGTAGATATAAATGACGATCTCAACAACAATACAACGAGCAAAATTACCACCATCATCAAAGAACCATCAGCATCACCACCGCTTAGAATCATAGTTAAATCCATCAAAACAACAATGGGCGTCGGTGCTGCATTCATGATTTTTAACAGCGATAATATTATTGGCGTCAAACATTATCGTCTTGCTCCTTATTGTATGCTACAACAAGCCGATCTTTTTGCCATAATGAAAGCAACAAATT
The DNA here is from genome assembly GCF_024713945.1 of Dermatophagoides farinae. NCBI lineage: Eukaryota > Metazoa > Arthropoda > Arachnida > Sarcoptiformes > Pyroglyphidae > Dermatophagoides > Dermatophagoides farinae. The sequence continues at coordinate 9,140,908 of NC_134677.1, read as the reverse complement.
GGATAAATGAAAATAGCAACAATCAAACGGTATATATCATCACCAACAACATAAGCACGGTACAACACATCAATCGTATTGACAGAAAAAACAGGCAAAGATTAGCAAATGAAATAATTGACAAATCCATCGATAATATTGTGATCGCCTGGAACAAAGTTGATAAAACTGAACCATGGTATCACAGGCTCAAAAAATATGCAAAAATAACAGCCAACAACCGTTCACGAGATTACGACTACACCAGGATGCCCATTAGTTTCGTCAAAAAATATGAACACAACAATATGATGATAAGCTGGAACGATAGATATTTAAGAGATCGATTTGGCACAAATATCAAAAAGTTATGTCCGAATCTACATGACGCACGTAAATTCGTCCCATACGTTAACAATTTCGTCACCCAGACGTTAACTGGTCACGGACAATTTGGTGCTTATCTGTCAAAATTTGACATATCGAATGACAAAAAATGTTGCTGTGGTTTCCGATTTCAATCAGTTCAACACCTCATCAATGATTGTCAAATGTTGAACCATCTAAGACATGATTATCGAATTTCAATCAATAGTACCGACGATGCCAGGGAAAAAATCAGGTTAACAGCAGTCTTTTACGGTAATATTGCAATGTTTGCTGATCAACATAGAAGATCAATTCATCGTTTACATCCACCGTAACCATATGAATATCATTAACCGGTATTGCATCGTGGTTGCCAAATATGCTCAGCTAATTTGATTACATTGCATGGCGTCTGCTCACCGATCTCCGGGACCACGCCAAACCGTCACGAGCGTAGCTCGTGAGGTTTGGCTCGAAGCTCACTCCTCCAGGACCACCCGCCAAACCGTCACGAGCGTAGCTCGTGAGGTTTGGCTCAGAGTTCACTCCTCCGGGACAACGCCAAACCGTCACGAGCATAGCTCGTGAGGTTTGGCTTGCGGACATTACCTAACCTAACCTAGCCTTTGCTAGGGAAGGGATGGTATGGTATCTGCTTGCAAACATACACACAAGATTTTATCCAAACACACCAGAATTTATCCACACACACACCAGTTTTTATTATGTTAAACACACCCACATAAGATACAACATCTGTAACAGACTTCTACATACACACACAAAAACACTTTGCAGCAGTACCAAATTGACATTTCCGGGTGGCTCCCGTAAATCGCTATGTCAATTAACCAGCGGAGGACCAGGACGTGAAGCTCGACCAAAACAACAGCGTGACCACACATACACAACAATCATTACAAGAATTAATCCACAGTAATTTAATTTAATGTTCCACACAAACAATGGACACAACACCTGTTACCAGACCCTACACTCACACATAGAACACAACATAGGGCCACTTGTGGTCACGCGCACCAACAGTCCCAGGGTGGCCCCCGTAAACAGCCACTGTTGTGTGCAGTTGCCTAGTAATCAAAGTATTAACGATTCAAGCTGGAGCAAATCAAAATCAACATGAAACGGCATCTCATCATATTTGGCCATACTAGTCAACAACAAAAACAACATTAAACAATAGCAACGTAATTTATCGTCTGTTCCAACACAGCAACGTAAATCGATGAAATAATGTACCGGTAGTCCAAAAACAACAACAAACAGCGGCCTGCATCCTTCTCACAGCTTTCCGATCCATGATCCATAGTATAAGAAAATTTTGAAAAAAATCAACAGAAAACAACCGGATCAATGGTAGTAGCACTTCACAACAAAAGAGTCAAAAAAAAAATAACGGCATGTGAAGTATTAACTTCACATGCAATTCCATCATTGAAGTCTGTTCCAATAATTTGAAACGTCTATGGCTCATCCAATGGTATGTTTCCCGCCACATAAACGCAACAGACTATATGGCCTAAATATGGTATAAATCAAGTTAACATATGAACAAGTGCACAATGATCATCATCATAAAAATTAATAATATAGTATATATCATATTTCTGCGGCCCATCCATTTGAATATATCCGTCATGGCCATTCATTGGGTACCATCAACAGCAACAACATACGTCCCATCGAATTGAACAAATACTGGCAGGATCTACAATTAAAAAACAGAAATCAACAATCAATATAATTATTACAAATAATAACAAATATTACCGGTATTGGAACGATAAAATCAACGGGTTAAAAACAAACGTAACCACCATATAAAACAACAGATTCAATAAGAAAGCAACAGTATTCAACATTATTTGACTAGAATCCTAGAGAAAAACAAAAAACAAGAATCAACAGTATTTATAATTATCAAAAATAGTAACAACATCACCAGTATTATAAAAACGATAAAACCAATCAACGAGAATATAAAACCGAAAAATCAACAAGAATAATCAACAAAAACCAACAGTATTAATTAATTTAAAATCGCCATGGACGAAACCAACAAACAACTAAAATCAATGATAAAACAAAAGAAGAAAAATCAACAAATTTTAAATTCAACGAATAATAATAATTACCAATGAAAACAATTATAAACGACCACAATCCAAATCAATAATTTATATAACAAGAATCAACAATAATCGGCAACAACGATAACAATAACAATCAGCATAAAACCGATAATTTAAAATCTGAAAAATAAAATCAACAACAACAAGAATCAATAATATCAACAAGTAAACAACAACACTTACCAGTATTCATTTGACAAAATAACAACAACGAACGAATAGAATCAACAAGGCACCGCCAACGCATAAGAAATATTCTGTAAAGAAAAATCAATATGGTATACAATTAATTATAATGATTATCAACAATATCACCGGGCAACAAATGATGGTTTTGACGATTAAAGAAATGATACAACCACATAATGATGACAACGATTCTAATGGAATATCATAGACTGATCTCGACACCAAACAGCACGATGATATATGAATATTAAAATGGAACACCAAGAATTTACCATCAACATTGGATATGGCTGGCAGAACCACAATACAACACCAGTAGCAACAACGAAACCAAAACCAGCATGGCAAAACATGACAATGGCGTTTTGCAATAATCATGACAACTGAGTGGCATTTACAATCAACAATTAATCATACAGTCAACATTGAACGAAAAAAAAAAGAAAAATTGGCCAACTCACTAGCAAAACAACGTAAGTCATGCAAAAATCTTAGTCCATTCATAACAATGTCAATGTACACGCATGCACACAAACAAAGAAAACAAAGAAAACAATCTTTTCTTTTTGGCGCCAATTAACGCCCAACAAATAGATCATGAAACAAAAATCCATTTTCTTGTATACGAATTGACCATTATCAGACATAGTTTTTACTATTTTGTGTACCACTTGTACATCGAATACACCACTAGGACACAAAAACATGCTACAAATTTTTCAATATAAAAATCTTGATGAAACAAGCAATCGTTGCGATTTACAACGACCTAGTGTTGTGATGAAAGACATTTTTCAATCTTTGATTTTCTCTCCCACACACCGCGTCATATTGTATCCAATCTTGTCGATTTTCATCTTTGTCGTTTTCTTTTTCATTTCTTCACGACAATCATCGACACATACACCATACAAAACACACATTCATTTACACAGCCATCTACACACACGTCTTGGCCCGTTGGCTCAAACATGTCACAATACATAGGACACACAGGGTCTTTCTTTTCCTTTCCTTTTCTTTCTTCCCACACATACAAGAAATGGACACATTTTTATTTTTGGAATCATTTTCTTTATTCAATTTTATTGTTGTTTTTTTTATTATTATTTTACTTATGTTTTTTTTTTCTGATCCATTGATATCAGTCTTTTATTTGATTCTGTATTATTTTTGAGGTCCTTGGTTTGGCCATTTGCCGACCTATTTTAAAAGAAAGAAAATAAAATTTAATTTTTTAATTAAAAAAAAAAAAAAAAAAAACCAACCTAACCTAACCTAACCTAACCTAACCTAACCTAACCAACAGTATTATAGCCAAGAATGGATCGAGTCTCATATTTGTGTTTAGTATGGTGAACACAATTTGGTCAACACTGTACCAACGTTGGATGGCTCATTGAATGGATCCTGATGGCAACAATTGAATCGACAAACATTGGATCACTGGATGGTAGAAATAGCAATGTAAGTCAACATTGTATTTGTAAACACCACTTGCTGTGCAAAAACAGCTGCTCGGCAACACATTGGCTGCAGCATCACATGACATATACACAGAACACGTACGCTGCAGTCAATCACTCACACTATGAATGGCTACACGCACACAACCTACATATGTATACACATACACGCGCATGTCACAAAATTTGAACGACACTCAATGGCTGCGCGCGTTTGACTGGCAAGCTATAGTCATAGGTCCTGGCGCATAGCATAGACAACCAAGCTCAGGGTCAATGCCTATGTGATAGTGGAAACCGGCAAGCGTCAGATCAGGCTATGGTAAGCAAAAATCAACTTAACTGGCATAATTGCCCAGTTTCACTTGCAAAAATTCTGGTGCGTGTTAGGCAAATTTTAAATTTTTTATCAACAAGTGATCCATACACACAACATTCACACAAATATTTATACAACACATACACACCGGTTTAACAGTGCTACCGATCAATCGGTGATCAGTCTGGCCATTCGGCTCAATTGGTGGTGAATGATTGGTTTCGCATGACAACCACTTTGCAGTAACACAACAGTTTGTACAGACTCTACATTAACACAGAACACAGAAGAAGAATATTGGGAAACGGCACACGTAGGATCACAGTGCTTACGAGGGTGTAAACATACCATGATGATACTTGTGCGCATCGTTTCACAATCTCTGACTCACCCGTCCGTATAGAACAATAGGACTCTTGCATGCATGCATACATTTGACATGACACTTACAGATACCAACATAGGACACACAACTGCAACCACACACACATCTTTTACAGACGTACACGCCAAGATGCAAACACAGGACACAAGTTTTTGTTTTTCATTTATTTATTTATTTATTTATTTATTTATTTATTTATTTATTTATTTATTCTATTGCATGTTGGATTTTTATTTTTTCATTATTTATTTATTTATTTATTTTATCATTTTTATTGTCATTGCCATCGCCATCCACATTGTCATCGAGCCATACATTGTATTTATTCTGGCGGCCATTGCTGCCTATATAAAGCAGAAAATAAATTAATTTTTAATTAAAAAAAAAAAAAAAAAAAAAAAAACCTAACCTAACCTAGTGTGAAAATTGACGCCAACTCATCATTGAACAAATTGTAAGTCATATTCATGCACATTAATCGATCACAACAAAAATCAAAACACAACACAAACAGATGTCTTCATCACTGTCAACAAACACACACATGCACAATTGACAGAAAACATACACACAAATTTGAGCCAACAATAGAAAGATCAATCGACCCGACGTAAAAACTACGTTTGGCGCCATTATCTTTAGCATAGAAATATGTAGACAACGCCGGTCGACATACGACACTTGGCAATCACTGAGTTACATTGCCACTGTACAATGATAGATTTTGAACATTATGAACGACCAATAGATTTCTTTCTCGTAGTTTTTCCCCTCTTTTTCCCCCTCAATAACCGATAAAGCATTACGAACAGTGTAGGGAATTTGATTTATCAAATGTATATAAGTCTCGACAAATCTTCAGATCATCAGTTCTCGCAGCCTAGTGAGTTATGCTGTCAGATATATCGACGACCAACAACAAATACAAATCAATCATCGATCACAATTTTTTATTTCATTCCATTTTCATTATTGTGATCATAAACACACCAAATTTTCTGTCTTTGATCGAACACAAACAGACACACACACATTCAAATCGCATACA
>NC_134677.1:8900000-9130000 GCF_024713945.1 Dermatophagoides farinae | reverse complement strand
CCAGAGTTTCCTCTGGCTTCGTCTTGCCCAGGCATAGTTCACCATCTTTCGGGTACCATCGTATACGCTCCAGCTTCGCCTGATTGCCAATAAACAAAGTAGGCGAGCCGCTACTGCGACCGAAATCTCGTAGCTTTACTTTCATTTCGCCTCTCTGGCCTGTACAAGACCGAGCGACTTGCGTATATGATAGGCTCCTTGGTCCGTGTTTCAAGACGGGTCAAATGGAAACCGACCTACTCGCGCCACAGTTATACACCACGCAATGCAAGCAACAACTAATTGACATTGTTGAAACGGCTTTTCGCATCCAAAGACACGTAAAGACCGGTCTCGAAACATCAATTAGCAATCACAGGCAAACGCAGTTTATATACTCCCGAAGGAGAACTTTTATCAATCAGTTCATTAGGCGACGGTTCCGGCCAGAGACTATAACGCCGTCAAATCAAAGACTTGACGGGAACCTTTCTCCAGCCCAATCTTACGGCCGTCCCAATCATCTGATCGAACGTGGCTTAGCATCCTCGGCACGAAATGCACCAAAGCTTGCGGCCCAAAAAACAAAGGAACAATCTCCGAAAAGATCCATTTCCGTCGTCGTTGGCTGCAAGCGTTGATTGAATCGACCGAAGCGCAAACTTCGTGGTTCCATCTGTTTGCCTTCCAGTGGTTTCACGTACTGTTTAACTCTCTCTTCAAAGTGCTTTGCAACTTTCCCTCACGGTACTTGTTTGCTATCGGTCTCGCTGTCATATTTAGTCTTGGATGGAGTCTACCACCGACTTTAAGCTGCACTCTCAAGCAACCTGACTCTAGAATGCATCGGTTTGCATGAATCAGTCGTTCGTCTCTATGGGCCTAGCACCCGCTCCGGATGTCCCTGTCAAAGGAACTTGAAACATACGACAATTCATGATGCACCAACACATTAACGCCGCATCTCTTGAACGCCTGAACGTCAAGACTTGGCGCTGGACTTTTCCCCTTTCGCTCGCCGTTACTCAGGGAATCCCATTTGGTTTCTTTTCCTCCGCTTAGTTATATGCTTAAATTCAGCGGGTAGTCTCGCTTGATCTGAGGTCGAATATAGACAATTGTAATTTGAATATTGATCCATGATGGTAATCATACATGGCACACATTCTGGGTTGTTTAGCTGGAAACGCTAAATACCCTTTTAGTGATGAATGTGCTACAAAGCCATCAAATAATCACCAAAGGAGTCAGCATTCGAAATGTTTAGAAATAATCTCACGACACCGAAATGAATCGCGACGATACAGATTTATTTCATTTTGGTTTGTCAAATTTCGATAACGACGCTCAGACAAACGAAGCCATCGGATATCCAATGGCTGCAATGTGCGTTCGAATGTCGAGTGATCAGAGTGTCCTGCATTTCACACCGATTAACGTAGCTAGCTACGTTCTTCCTCGACCAGCGAGCCGAGTGATCCACCACTGGCAGTAGTAATTTTTGCTTTCTTGCGATTCATTTGCAGAATCACAATTCAATTGTTTCAATGATACTGGCTCAATGTTGTTTTGAAATGAAAAAGAAAATGCCTTGTATCTGTGGCTCCAGCAATCGAATTATGCTCGAATCTGGTATTTAAACCTAGCGGCACTCATTACAAGCGACACACTACATCCACGTTCATCCCGAGGATAAACAGGAACCGTAGAATAGGCACCAACAGATAGCAAGGAGAATCGCCAACAAAGTTGTACATCGGTAAGTGTCAAGTTCCATTGCTTTAAAGAAGTCCAACTAATGCTTTTTTCCATGTCACCCAGATATAATAAAAGCCAAGTTTCAACTTCAGAACTTTCAATGACACCACCAATCGCAACACAAGTCAGTCGATCCGTTTGTGATAACGGGCAACACATCGTTCAAATTGAGAATCAAGTGTTTTATTGTTCAAAAAAACACCGATAATGATCCTTCCGCAGGTTCACCTACGGAAACCTTGTTACGACTTTTACTTCCTCTAGATGTTCAAGTTTGGTCATCTTTCCGGCCGAACATGGCCACCACGAGGATGGCTACGTTGGCCTGTCCGAAGACCTCACTAAAACATCCAATCGGTAGTAGCGACGGGCGGTGTGTACAAAGGGCAGGGACGTAATCAACACAAGCTGATGACTTGTGCTTACTGGGAATTCCTCGTTCATGGACAACAATTACAATCCCCAATCCCAATCACGAAAAAGTTTCACTCGGTTTCCCGCTTCTTTCGAAGTAGGTAGACACATGCACGCTGATTTTTTCAGTGTAGCGCGCGTGCGGCCCCGGACATCTAAGGGCATCACAGACCTGTTATTGCTCTTTTTCATACGGCTGAAACGCCGTTTGTCCCTCTAAGAAGCGTTCGAACAACACAACGGGTGTTCAACACTATTTAGTAGGCTAGAGTCTCGTTCGTTATCGGAATTAACCAGACAAATCGCTCCACCAACTAAGAACGGCCATGCACCACCACCCACTGAATCAAGAAAGAGCTCTTAATCTGTCAATCCTTCCAGTGTCCGGACCGGGTGAGTTTTCCCGTGTTGAGTCAAATTAAGCCGCAGGCTCCACTCCTGGTGGTGCCCTTCCGTCAATTCCTTTAAGTTTCAGCTTTGCAACCATACTTCCCCTGGAACCGAAAAACTTTGGTTTCCCGGAAGCCGCCAGCCGAGTCATACAATAAACTCTGGCTGATTGCTGGTTGGCATCGTTTATGGTTAGAACTAGGGCGGTATCTGATCGCCTTCGAACCTCTAACTTTCGTTCTTGATTAATGAAAACGTTCTTGACAAATGCTTTCGCTTTAGTTAGTCATGCGGCGGTCCAAGAATTTCACCTCTATCGCCGCAGTACTAATGTCCCCGTCCGTCCCTCTTAATCATTACCTCGATTCCGAAGACCAACAGAACAGAACCAAGGTCCTATTCCATTATTCCATGCAACAGTATTCAGGCGATTGATGCCTGCTTTGAGCACTCTAATTTTTTCAAAGTAAACGTATCGATCGCCCACGACACTCAATGAAGAATACCGTGGGACAATGCGATATTCTGCTCAGCATGACAGTAACCACCGTCAAGTGGACCACCATGCATGAGCTGAGATCCAACTACGAGCTTTTTAACCACAACAACTTTAATATACGCTATTGGAGCTGGAATTACCGCGGCTGCTGGCACCAGACTTGCCCTCCAATTGATCCTCGTTAAAGGATTTAAACTGTACTCATTCCAATTACGAGAACGCATAAGCGAAGCCCGTATTGTTATTTTTCGTCACTACCTCCTCGTTCTGAGAGTGGGTAATTTGCGCGCCTGCTGCCTTCCTTGGATGTGGTAGCCGTCTCTCAGGCTCCCTCTCCGGAATCGAACCCTGATTCCCCGTTACCCGTTACAACCATGGTAGGCACATAACCTACCATCGAAAGTTGATAAGGCAGACACTCGAAGGATATGCCGCCGGCACGAGGCCATGCGGTCAGCTGCAGTTATCCAGAGTCACCACCGTAAGGTGTTGCCACCTTTGGTCTTGGTCTAATAAATGCACTCCACCACGAGGATGAAGTTTTTCGGCATGTATTAGCTCTAGAATTACCACAGTTATCCATGTAATTGGTCAACATCCAATGAATCATAACTGATTTAATGAGCCATTCGCGGTTTCACCTTAATACGGTATGTACTTAGACATGCATGGCTTAATCTTTGAGACAAGCATATGACTACTGGCAGGATCAACCAGGTAGCAGCAAATGTTATAGACTTGCTTCATATTCAGGTAATTGTTGGTGACAATTAACCAGAATACTCAGCTGTCAAACATTGCTTGTGTTGTTGCAATAACAACACGACATGACGATTGCTTCGCACATCACTGTTTAGGTGGAAAGCTTAGCACACATTGATCATGCCACAAATCGTACAAAGTACGATCAAAACCCGTAATCTTTCGATTTCAGGCATTTTCGTCGATCTTCATCAGCTTGTTGCAATGAACGACTGGCTGTTCCACTATTTAATCCGTACATTTAAGCACGAAAAGCGAAAACAAGCCAAGTTCTGGATCCATCCAAAACGACCACGTAACCACGAATCCGATATGCGACCATTGAGCAGCTCCAAGTTGACGGGAATCTTCAGCAGTTGAGCATTTCAGTCCATACCTTAAAAATTAAGGGGAGACCCAGAAATGCACGGCGCTGATTTGAGATCTAATACCATATTAATGCCATTAGAATATGGGATCAGAACCTCAAACGCCAAGACTCAAGCGAAAAACCGAAGCTTCTCGCTCAAGCCCCACGCTATGAAGCGCGTTAACCAATTTGAATGTGTGAGACACCACGATTTCTCCGGTTAAGGGTACTACTGTGATAAGGCAAGCGTCAAAATGGAGAAAGCGCTTTGCCAAGCCGAAAACTCAAATTGCAACTGCAGCACTGACACAGCGCTAACGAGTTACAATCCTCGCTTGTATCAACTTTGTCAAATCGTCGATTTCTTTCGAACGATCGTCTCGCCACAAATATATCAAACCTTGACCACGATTCATAGTATAAGTAAAATGAGCATTGCATCAACTACGAAACACGGGATATTTAGTAGCAGTATATATTTATTCGTAAAAAAGTTGAGAGAAGTAGCAAAATCCAATGATACGAGAAAGATACACACATATCAAAGTAAAAAAAGGCAGGTTACAGTGATCCATTCGCGTAAGGATACATGAGTTTTATTACATTGTAGACATGCGCGTTCGTTTTCAAGTCAGGAAAATCCTTGCACAGTTTTACGTTCTTTTAACATGAATAAATTGCAGCAAAACTTTTCGGACACTTGAAGAACTTTGCCATTTTTCGAAATCCATCCATAGTAATCATTTTATTTTATTGCATTCAATGGTATTCTCAAACACTTTTCTGCATATTGAATTAGCTTTGAAAGTTTTTAGTTTTCCAAACCAAGTTGTTCATGATTTAACCACCATTTACGAAACTTTATTAAATTATTATTCACGTCAACAATACCAATTCAAAGTAAAAAATCAAAGATTGAAAACCAGGACCATTTGCTACTTGGTTAATAAATTTAATTTAGAAATTCAAAACAATAATGACCAAATTCACAATTTCTTAAAAAAATAAAATGAAACTAGTAGATTGTTTGCCATTTATTGATTATTGACATGTATTATTTTAGATAGATGAGATGATGATGAAACAATGTGTAGCATTTCAACATTTCATCAAATATATCGAATCGAACTTGACAATTATTTCGAATCAATGATGGCGCCATCTAAAAACGATTGTATGCCATTATATTTCATATGTGTTTATTGTGTGAATCATATGAGAATCAAATTCGAGTTTTCAAAAAATTTATTTAATTAATCCATAATAATCAATCAATTATTATAAATTAAATTTGAAAAAATCAATTATCTACATTGTTGGTGTATTGACAGAAATATCTTCATTAATCGCTTCAACAAATTCATTTGGATTGGGAAATGAATCCATCGAAATATTCAATTCCAATTGACGTTTTTTCGTATGTGGTAGCTTAAAATGTCGAATACGTATGTGTGTGATCAGATTGGATTTCTGTTCGCAAGCATAACTACAATCGGGCCATTTACAACGGAAACGTTTAAAATTTAAATGTACACGAACATGATTCTTCAAGGAACTATTATCGACAAATGTTTTTCCGCAATCTGGCCACGAACATTGATAGGAACGAATGTTTTGATGTAAACGCAAATGTATTGGGTAATAAGTGAACGATACATAACGATCACAGCCAGTGAATTGACATTTTTTACGCTTATGTTTCGATTGTCTATGTGTGAATAATTCATGGCGATATGTAGTGGAAAAATCACATCCCTCATGATCGCAACGATAATCACCAGTATCATGTAATAGATAGTTGTGTTTCCTTATGGCTTCAGCGTTTCGAAATTTTTTATTGCATGATTTGCATGTCAGATATTCATCTACATGTTCCATCCTCATATGTCGATTCAGTTTATTCCTGTGTGTGAATGAATGGATGAATAAAAATGAAAAAAAATGAAAAAAATGTAAAAACAGTCATAATACACATACTCGTCTTGGAATAATAATGCACATTTTTCATTTGAACATTGGAAAATTTTATGAAATTGTTTCAAATGTTTTTGCAAATCAAAGATGAATTGAAATTGTTCAGTACAATTTTTCTGCAAACATTTATGTTGTTTACCATTATGTACAATTTGTTCATGTTTGTTAACTTTATCCTTTGATGTACTACGATATCGACATCCATACGAACAGATGTATTTCAATGATAAACCGAAATCCACTTCTGAATCATCGGATGCGATCGTTTATAGATCGTTTTCCGCTTGCTTTGACGATTTAGCTTTTCTTTTTTTAACGGTTTTCTTTTTCTCTGAATCTCGGCGACATTGTTTTTTGCTTGCCAAAGTGGCAGAAGAATCTGTCGTTTGTTTACGTTTTTTCATTGTTTTTTTACTGCCATCATTGCTTTTTGAATTGGACAATTGTTGATCAATTTTTCCATCCATATCCATATTAATCATAATCAATTTTTGATGCGAGCCATAAGACGATTCAGTTTGTTGGATCAATTCAACAATCAATTTGTTCAATCGATTTGTTTTCTCAGCAGTGGTGGTTGTAATTTTTTCGAACCATTTTTCACAATATTCAACATTCACTTTGAAATCATCAAACTCACTAGGATAATGTTTCATAAAATACAAAAACATGTGACGATAATGTAATAAAACTCGGATCATTCGACGATTACTTTCGGTTAGGAAAACTTTGCCCATTTTTTCTTCAGAAAAAAAACATTAATTAATGATTGGATGGATGATTGGAACTTTTCAACATGAATTTTACTGATGATGATAAAATAACTCAAAAATCCAACCGAGAGTTATTCATAAACTTTGTTTCAAAAACATTATTTGGATCCAATTTTTTTTTGGAAAATGCCAACAAAACATTATGACGAATGAATTGTAATTGCATTAGACAATTTTGACTTGTATTTATATTTGTAGTCATCGATTCTGATTCATTTTCTCTTCCATTTCCATTGCTGCTGCTGTTGCTGCTATTCACATCTATGGCAATGAAAGGAACCAATTGTTGAGATTTGGCGCAAGCGATTGAATTTTCCCAAATATGAACGGCAGATGATCCGATTCCACATGATGCAAGTAGATGATCATTTGGACCAAACGTTATACACCGAATATCATCTTGATGATCGAGCATTTCGGCAATACAACGACCCTGTGAAATGTCCCAGATTTTTACGGATCCATCTTCAGAAGCTGAGGCTAGATATTTTCCACACGACGAGAATCGTATCGCATTAACCGATGCCGTATGACCACAAAACATTCGAACTTGTCGGACTTGATTCACGTCCCAAAGAATGATTGTTTTATCCGCAGATGCAGTGGCTAAATAATTGCAATTCGGATGGAATTTGATTTGATTGATATCCATTAAATGACCGGAATATATCCGCATTGGTACGGTACGTTCAATGTCCCACATGTGTGCGATGCCGTCTCGACCACCTGAAATAAAACATCCGGAATCGTTTGAATCAATCGTCCAAATAGCAGAAGCATGTCCTTTATAGACAGCCAAACATGAGCTAGAATTAACATCCCATGCTCGAATGGTTGTATCACTAGAACAGGATAGCAATAGATTCGAATCAAACAGGAATGACATTTCATAGACGGTATTAGAATGACCACGAAAGATGATTGGATTTACTTGATTCTTAAAGTCATTCCTTCTCATCATCATCGTCATCATCATCATCATCATCTGTGACTGATTTATCGTCGCATGTTTTTGGATTAATAAATTTAAAATCCACCTCAGATGTGATTTGCCGAACCGGTACACGTTTCCAATGTCGATAGAGACGAGAGGAAAAATATTCAAGTTCATCGGTTAGATCACAATCCCATAATAATATCTCGGAATTTTCTGTGCCTGCTACGATTTTGGCAAGATTTTTCGATATGGCAACCGAACTTGTATTTGCCGATTGCATTCTACATAGACATACAGTTGTTTGATATGCTTGTGTTGGATAATTTAAATCCGATGGTTCATTGTTGTCGTCATCGTTTTCTTCATCATCCATATCTCTGACGGACTTTATAATGTTTAGAATTTCATTCATTTCTTCCGAATTATTTGGATTGGCTAAATTTTCCGCTAGGATGTCATCCTGATGAACCGAATCATTTTGAGCCGACACACCTTGATATGTTTGTTGATTGCTATATTCCTCTTGTGTCATGACACGAAAATCCAGACAAGAATTGAATGTTTGTAATATGGACAGATGTTGTTCATGCTAGAAAAGAAATGAATTCGTAATTCGTAATAATGATAATAACAAGAAAATCGAAACAGAAAATACCTTTAAAAATTGTGTGAGCAAGTTGAAACTTTGCTCTGTAATCATGATACGACATTTAAAATTTTTAAAATTTTGTAATGCAGAATTCAATGAATTGTTGTTGAGCGATGATTGCATCGAACTCAGGAATTGTACATGATTCGATTTTTTCGTAAATCTTTGATAATGTTCGATGAAAAAATTTTGTGCTAAACATGTAAAAATCAATAATCACTAATCAATAATCAATAATCACTAAGCATGATGGTAATGATTAAATTTACCGTTTGCAACATGACCACATTCAAAAAGTTGAATAAATATGTGAACAAACAATGGAAAACAGGTCATCCACAACTCTTCACCATGTTGTTGTGGCATTCGCTTTTGATTCCACGACGACGACGACGATGTAGATGATGTTTTCAGATTTTCTTCAATTTGTGTCAAACGAATATTGTTGATGAATTCAACAAATTTTCGAAATGCTACCTCAACTTCTTTGACAAAATCTTCTTCTTTCAAACGCAATGTGGCAACATTTCGAATGCTTTGAAATGCTGAAAGTGCACCTTCTAGAAACCAATCTTTAGCCGGTAAAACATTATCATCACGTAACGTTGTTTCGGTGCCATTTTCCTCTGATTGCTGATCAGTCAATGAATGATGATTGTCATTCACTCTTGAATTTGCCTTTGGAAAAATCATTAAATGAATCTTTCAAAAAAAACCCGACAAAAAAATCATTACCTTATAATTTCGATGTTTAATATAATTTGATACAATCTTCTGTATGGTATCGTCATCAACTACTTTACAGGCCATGATATAATATAATATACTCAATTTGGCATGAATTTAATTTCAAAAAAATAAACATAAAAATTAACGAGAAATAATGAGAATCGGCAATTTTGACAAAATTGTACCAATTGAGTGGATACAGGTTGTGCTGTATTTATTTTTGAATCCAAGTGATTTTTTTGGACTTTGAAACAGTCCATGAATTAAATTAAATTCAGCTTTATTTATCTTACAAGTGAGTGAAAATAATGTGTTTGTTGCATCGATGTAATGTTTGGTTTCAATTCTGAATAAAGTTGTTCATAAGTTATCCTAAAAATATGGTTCGAGCTTGGTACATGAACGATAATGACAATGAAGATCAGCGTTGTGAACGGCATTTATCGCCACCACTTTATGTTAATCTGGATGAATTGAAAGAGAAAACGGGCGTTCTTTATTGGCAGGTAATTTTGTCGATTATTTCTAGACATTTTCAGATTTAAAAAACTATAATTTTAATCAACCACATTAGATCAATGCGGATAATTATGAGAATGATGAAACTTATGCACAAATTCGCCAAGAAAGAGGCTACGATTATCAGGATAATCTGGAGATAAGCAAAGAAAAACTGGCCGATTACGAGAGTAAATTGAAAATATTTTTCACCGAACATCTCCATGCTGATGAAGAGATACGGTTCTGTTTAAATGGCAGTGGTTATTTTGATGTTCGTGATCGTCAGGATCGATGGATTCGAATCAAAATAGAAAAGAATGATTTACTTGTTTTACCAGCCGGTATATATCACCGATTTACATTGGATCAAAGCGATTATATCAAAGTAATACGATTATTCATTGGCCAGCCATGTTGGACAGCCATCAATAGACCTGCAGATGATCATCCAGCACGTCAATCATGGATCAAATTGGTTGCCTAGCAGAAAAATCAAAAATCGATGTATTCTCTGACTTGATTGATTTTGTTTATTGTTGTGGAAAATTGTCATTTATTCAAAAAGTTCAATTTCAAACAAAATGTCTCAATTAATCATTGTTGTGCTTTAATTAGCTCTAAATGCAATAAATAAACAGATTATGCCAATTTTGTCAATTGTCACTTATGGTTACTGATGATGATTCACCTCAACAAACAAGATCCGTCGGTAATGGAGGCCGTTTAGGAAGCCATCGATGTGCCTACAAATACAAATAATAATAAATAATAAATAAAGACCAATTAAATTCAAGAAATGACAATTTTCCATCAAGTTGATTATCTGTAATCTACTCGAGAAAAATAATGCCGACATTTTTTATCATTGAAATCGCCAATACTTTTAATGCCCATTATTTGTTGTATCCTATGTTGACTTGGTTTTGGTGCTGGCGCTGGTGGTGGTGGTGGTGGCGGTGGTGGTGCTGGTGCTGGTGGCGACTGATTAGTAGGGTCAGCCGTTGACTGATTCATAGATTCCATTGTTGATTGCTGATTGTCAAAACTGGCTGATTGCGGTTGATTATCATTTTCATGATTATCAGATGAAGATGTTTGTACATTTCGGACATTGTTATTGGGAAGAAAATGATTGGAAAAACAATCCTTATGTAGAAACATCACTATGATACCTGTTGAAAAAATGATTAGTTCTGGAACCAACAAAAAAAAGAGAGATTGAATTTTACCAATCAACATCAGTATTGATATGCAGAAAGCAATGATTATACTGCCCAATTTGCCAATATCCAATTCTGCTTGTTGATTCGTTTTGATCGTATCGAAATGATCACCATTTTTATGCTGTTCCTGTTGTTGACGAGGATTGTGATGATGATGAAAACTTTTTGAATTTGATTTTCGTTGATAGAATGTTGATGGACGTGTGGACACCATGGTCGGTGGTGTCGGTAACAAAACAGCATCACGTTCACTGGTAAAATAAAACACTGGTGGTGAAACTGTTGACGATAACCATTCTTGATTTGTGCTTCCACTGGACACTAATTGTTCGTCGGAAGATTTGTTGATTGGAATCGATTGGTTTGTTTGTCGTGGTGGTGGTGGTGGTGGTGGTGGTAACCAACGGGTATTTTTCATCGTCAATTGATCATTGACAAATGTCATGGAACTTGGATCATTACTGGTGTTTGTTTGAAATGTTATCGTAGAGAGATTATAACTTTTATATGGTGTAATCATTGTCAAATTATGATAATAATCACTGCCAGTGTTATTGTTGGCCAATTCGATTGTAACATTACCAAAATCAGTATTTCGTAACAGCAATGTCTCATTCAGTCGATCATGTAAATCTTTGATTGTTGATATCGGCGGTAATGATTGACGTAGTGGGTGATCATAAATCATGGTTGACAGTAGTAATGGTTGTGTTGTTGGTTCGGATCGATGATAATCATTGGATTTTTCTTGATAATTCTTGTTGGAATTTTTATCATTAAAACCACGGTTTGAATCCAGTATGGATTGTACAATCTGTTTGGTTACATTCGAATCGATAAACAGATCGGAGCCATTGTTGTTGTTATGTTTATCACCAGTAACATCGGTTTCTTCAATCACAATAATTTTATTCACTTTCGAATAGTTTGGTGACAAAATTTCCGGATAATAAACTTGTTTCATCATTGGTTTTTGTTGATGATGATTATGGCTATTGTCGAATATTTTCTTTCTTTTCTTTTTCAAATTTGATGAAATTTTTTCAATTCGAAATATATTGGAATTTGGAGCGTCGTCCCAACCAGATGACGAGGTCGATGTTTGTGATGATGATGATGATGATGATGATGATGGGATCGATGTAAATTGTTGATATGGTGCCATTAATGTATTTTTATTAGTATTCTGTATATCTGTGTGTGGCTCAAATATGTCCTCTTCATTTAGTATGATTTGTCGTTGATCAAATACCGGTGGTAATGTGTATTCCAGTCGTAATGGTGTCAATTCCTCGTGATGATGATGGTCATGATGGTCATGATTCGAGTCTAATGTTGTAATATCATGTGGCCAAATGAATGGTATTTTTGTCGATGATCGTAATGATGGTGTGTTTGTGTGCCAATCGTCATGCATGCATTTGGGATAATGTCTGGTTCCATGATGATGATGATGATGTTGTTGTTGTTGTTTTTGTCGATGATGGCCACCGTAATGAATAGCTGTCGATTCATTTATTATTGATAAAAATGATGATGATAATATCACGACAATTATTGATGAATTAGGATTAATTAGGATTCCCATCAGAATGGTTCATGTATCGAATGGAATCAAGTGAAATTTGCAACACTTTTTCTTTACATACGAATTGGTGATAATCACAACCAATGCGGTGTTAACCGAATTAGGTAAATAGTAATTTTTCCTTTCTTTTGCTGAAACGAATGTGTAATCAAGATAATTGAAAACGCGAAACAGAGAAACAAAAATCGAAACAAATCATCCAGTCATGTTGAATGAATGACAAATGACGATCTAGTGTTTTTACCTTTTTTCAACCTGAAAGAAATCCCATGATGATAATGATAGTGTATTCTTCATCCAACACATAGACAAACAGAACACAATGATTGACATACTTAAATGTTCAGGTTCATGTGTGTCGATTTTTCCCTTTTCTTTCAAATTTAAGGTGTGTGATTGATTCCAAGATTTTAAATTCGTTTCGTCAAAAGGAAAATGTTGCCAAACACCAAAAAAAGAGAAAATGACATGACCGTATATTCATTTTTGCCCAAAATCATTGAAATAGAAACAAAACAAAAAACCAGCCAAACTATTGTATTATTCATGTGGAGAGATTTATTGATAGAAAACATCTTTTCGTGTGCAACCAATTGTAATAAAATAAAGTCAATTTTTCTTCGCTGTGATCATATTCCATGTTTTATGATGAGGATGATCAATCTTAAATATTCAGGCTACCAGGATATTTACCCGTTGTGATTCTTTTCATTTTCTTTTCTTCATTTCTTGTTGTTTTCTGGGTTACACTGTTGATTGAAGCAAAAAAAACGACACTTTTTAATTCATCATCATCATGTGAATGTTTTTTTTCCATTCATTTTGGCGCAAGTTCTTTCATCAAAATCTAATCAATTTAAATGGCCGTTTTACTCATTGAATTGTGTGTGTGTTTTGTTAAATTTTTATGGTTTGTTTTTTCCATTGTAGAAAGATAATAAAACGACGATAAAAATTTAAAATAAACACCCACACACACACACACACATTATTACACAAAAGACTGACCGCAACATACACAAAATCAGCCTGACAAAAAAAACCTGAACTGGAACAAGCGGATCCATATCTTGATTTTATTTTTGTTTGTTTGTTGTTTTTGTGTGTTTAAACTAACCAGACATTAGCCAAAGGAAAACCCGTTCATCGGATCAATTTTGAATTTTTCTTTTCCAATGATAATAATTTTGACTGGATCAATCAATTTTCATTCGTTCAAGCTTGAAAATAACAACAAGAGCATAGAAAATTGAATTTTGAATTTCAATACCAACAACAATCATCATAAGGATAATAATGACTCATTGTTCATTGATTGGAATTGACAATTCAATCAACTTGAATGATTTTTGTGGTTCAAAAAATAGGATTGCTGTATTTTACAATATAATAAAAAATTCACTGTAACATACATTGTGTATGAGCGCAAAACTCAATTTTCAATCATTCTCGTCTGCTTATCACAAATTTTTTCAAAATTGTTTTTAAATTGGGATTTGGAAAAAAAATCACCGAAACATGGGCAAAAAAAGCTCGAGTAAAGCAACGATTCCAAATGAGTTGTTGCTACGGATGGCCAATGAATTCGAAAATCCACTTGCCAAATTCGATGATGATTATGATTCAATTGAACAATGTCTGTCAACAACAATTTGCGACCTACGAATTGAAACCAGATATTTTATGTGGACAAAACTTTCACCCGAACTACAACAATGGATGATAGATTTGACTGAAGAAAATATGAAAGATTTATATGACTCATGTTCATGGAAATGGCAACGAAAATCCAAACTCGGTGAACTGAAACATTCGACCGCTAAACATTTGATCATTTTCCATAAGCCGACGGTGGATTCATCACCACCATCAAAACCGATTGCATTCGTTCATTTTCGTTTCGAACAAGGATATGTTTCTGATGCCGTCTTATATTGCTATGAATTACAAGTCGAACAGTCATATCAACATAAAGGTTTTGGTCGCTATCTTATGAATCTATTGGAATTGATGGCGAAAAAATTTCGAATGCAAAAAGTAATTGTCACCGTATTGAAAAATAATAATCAAGCCACTCAATTCTATTCGAACGGATTACAATTTAAAATTGATAAAAATTCACCAAGCTATTTCCAACAGGAAGCTGATTATGAGATTTTATCGAAACGAGTTTCCTCATTGATTTAATTTGAAATTCAATGATTAATCATCATCGAATTTATTTTGTTCATTTTTCTAAATAAATTGCTTTTTCTTAATACATGGTTTTCTGCATTGTTTTGAGTTGATTCACTTTGATGAATCATTCGGATGGTTGCCATGGTAATAGTAATAGTCAACGGGAAATGTCACCAGCATACTGCATGTTGGCCATTTGTCTGTTAATTGGATTGATTGGTTGTTTGCCGATAATTTTTGTCAATATCAATATACTGACAATGAGGCCATTCACCGATTACGAATGAATTAGTTTTGAAAGTTTGACAATCTTCTTTTCTCCACATTCTACAATCATGTCGATCGAATCATTCTATCCATTTCTCATCATATTGATTTGGTTGATTGTTGCAATCCATACAAACAATTGTCCATGCATTAATGGGATATGTTCCAGCGATCAAGATGATAATCCAGAATCAATCAAATGTTTTTGCCATGATGGTTTTACAGGTCATGATTGTTCCATCAACTTTGATGAATGCTTACCGGGACGTAACCCTTGCCAAAATGGTATGACAAATGTTTTTATCAGATTTAAAATGATGATGATGATTCTTTCGACAGATGCAATCTGTGTGAATGATGTGCCTGAAGTTCGTTGCATATGTGCGGCTGGAATGTGTGGAAAATATTGTGAAATGGAAATCGATGAATGCCATTCGAATCCTTGTCGCAATGGGGTCAGTGTATGGTCCGTGTATATAATCATCAAATTTTAATTTTTTCCATCATTTTTTGCACAGGCAACATGTATCGACAAGATAAACGGATTCGAATGTAAATGTCTGAAAGGGTATGATGGACTTCAATGTGAAATCGATATCGATGCTTGTCATGTCGACATCATTGATGATAACAAACAAACATCAAATGTTCGGTGTCATAATGGTGGTACCTGCAAAGACGGTCCAGGTGCTGATTATTATTGTGTTTGTAGATCTGGCTTTACTGGGCCAAATTGCGAAACGGAAATCAATGCCTGTGATTCATCACCTTGTCTTAACCGAGGACAATGTGAGAATTATGGACAATTCAATTTCAAATGTAATTGTCCATATGGATGGTCGGGTAAAACATGTCAACAGCCGCTTTATAAATGCAATGATTCGGATAAATGTCAGAATAATGGTCTATGCATGAGTAACGGACAGCATGGTCATTTCAAATGTTTTTGTCCACCGGATTTTCACGGCAATCAATGTCAATTTAAATATGATGAATGTCAACCAAATGACTGCCAAAATGGGGCCACATGTTTAGATCAAATCAATGGCTACTCATGTCATTGCCCAGTAGGATTTTCCGGGGAATTGTGCTCGATTATCAACCACAATGACATCAATAATAACACTGCCTTTATTGAACCATCCATATCGATAGTTTCGACCAACACAAACATTGTGCCTACAATTCCTGTTTCAGTCAGATCATCATCAATTTCTGTATCGATTCCATCATCATCATCATCATCAAGTATAGTGCCCAATGAAACCAGTACAATAATTATTGCACGACCTACAGCAACCATTCAAATTCCGTTATTATTAATTCCCGATGAAATCAATGTCAAAGATGTGAATCAAATCTATGCACCAAGTTTTGATGGATCAGATTCGGAAATCGTATTCAAAATGCGAAGAATTAAACGTTCAACAAGTTCAGTGACAATGACCATTGTCAGCCAAAATGATGAAGGTACAATTCTACATGCCTATACGAATAAATATAATCTTTTGGTCCATGTGGAAAACAACCAGATAATCGTCGAACTAAATGATGAAAATCAAAACAATTTGCTTCAACTGGAAAGTGGCTCATTAATCGAAAGATTGAAACCATATCGAGTGAAAGTAGATATCATGTCACAGCCAAATAGATCGGTTAATGTTGCACTTGAGTTATTACAAGCCAACAACAACAACAACAACAACGATGACGACAATCAATTGATCAGCAGTGTTAGCCTACAAAAACAAAATCTAACTGTTCCCTGTTTTGAATGGTTTCGATTAGGTAGACCACCATCTAATTTTGACATTGATTCATTCCTCAAACCATTTCATGGCTGCATCTTCAATTTGAAATTGAATAATGAAGAAATGTTTGTCAAAGACTCATTTCGAGCCACTAACATTACTGAATGTTTATCGAATGTATGCCAACAGAATCCATGTCGTAATAATGGAGTTTGCCGAACACTATCATCAACATCATTGGATGATCGTTTATGGAATTGTTCCTGTCCAAAAGGATTTCGTGGTTGGCTATGTCAAGAAATATATTGTCATTCAGATTATTGTTTCAATGGTGGATTGTGTTTACTTGGTGATCTACTCGATGATAGTAGTAATAGCAACAAACATTTATGCATCTGTCCAAAAGGATTTCTTGGTTCAAGATGTGAATTTAGTAAGTGCAATTTTTCTATAAACATGACATTACACATTATCTTTGTTCAACACACATCATAGGAATGAATCTGACGTTTGCTGCGTTCAATATTGGCACAAACAAATCTTTTGTTAGATATCGTCTTGCTTATAATATTGAAGAATTTTTCGAAATTCGATTTCGTTTTATAGCACATCCAATCGAACAACGAAATGGTCTACTAATGTTTTTGAGCCATATATCGAACCCAAAGAATGATAATTCCACATTCATTCAAGATTTTGTTAGCCTTGTTTATTTGGACAAAATTCTCCATCTAAAACTCAATATGGGACAAGGTTTTTTTAAAAAAAAGCATGCACTCGATTGTTTATTATTAAAATTTTGTTTTGGTGTTCATTTCCAGGCGAACGAACATTGAAAACAACAACCGAATCAAATATGACCGAACAGATGGTATTGTTTGGCCGTTATCGGCAACTATTCTGGTTGTTGGTCATACCATCCGGTATGGATAGCAAATTACGGCCACAAGTTGGTCAGACTTTTACTGTTTTACATGAAAAACATTCAAATATTGATCCATATCTATATGTTGGCGGTCATGATGATTGGAAAACACATCCGGCTCTATATAATTTGACTGGATTTAAAGGTTTGTCCATGTAGAACACATTATTGATCAATTTTATTCCGTTTTCATTCAAATCAAAATAGGATGCATCTATGACATTGAAATACGTATTTCACGACAAAGCGATTTCATACGAATCGACGAAAATCTGATCGATAATTTAGCCAATATCGATCAATGTGATCTGGAATGTACATAGCCAACGAACCAACAACGAATTCGTGGCAATCAATGGCATTGACAAAGACTTTACCTGATTGATTACGAGCACACACACAGACACACTTTATACATGATCAAATCAAACTGAGAAAACATTGTCCTTTTTATTCATATTTTAAATATAAACTAGTAGATAGTATATTTACAAAAGCAAAAAACATAAACATAACGTGACCATTATTCATCGTAGTCATCATCATTACTTTTTGCAATCAATTTTTTTCGGTTAAATATTTCAAATTTTCCATCATTACACCACATAGCATCGATTGTCATGTGAAATTCGGCCATTTGATTATCGAGCAATTTCTATTCAAATTTATATAGAAAGAATAAAGTAACAACGGAAACTTTTATCATCAATTCTTACCAGAATACGAGCTTGTTCCGATGTTAATGGTTGCCCCTTTTGACAAACTTGAAAATCTTTCAACAATGTGACAACACCTTTTTGTAAAGTTGTTGGCATTCCCAATTGTCGAAGATATGGTTCCAGATTGTGTGCAAATTGCTCCAATGGTCCTTCATACAATTCGACCGTTTCGGTTGCCGTATCTCCAGTTCGAGCATAATCGCGATGACGATATGTATCGAAAAACTTGAATATTTCATCTTGATTTTGATTGCTAAATAATAGGCCACATTGGCCGGATAATAATCTCGTAATACAATGAAGATTTTCCCTATATTCATCGGATTTTGTACGACCAAGACCTATGCTCATTACTTTATTTTTTCCAAAGAAAAATCTGCAAAAACAAGTTCAAACGATATTTGTTCAATATTATTATCAATTATCAATTATGAAACATGAAAAATTTACCGGCTTTGACGCAGATCATTTCTCAGCTCTTTCAATTTAGCATTTCGCATGTTTTCCACACGAAATACAAAACAACGTTTATAGTTATCCGCACATTCTTGTACATCTTTCACTAATCGTTCTTTGAGATTGGAAAAATTTTTCTTTTTCGTCACCGTCAACGATACTGCAGATTAAATTTAATCAAATTGTTTCAATCAAATTTTTTTTTTCTCAACAACAAAGTTACATACCGAGACGATTTCGTTTAGATTTAGGCATTATTATCTATCCAATGAAATGTGAAATTTCCAACAAAAATTTAAAATTTGTGTTACAAATGGAATCAAAATGAAATGAAATAAAAAACGTGAAAACAAAACACGTGTGCATTCCCCTTCATAGACAATGTTATCGAGTGAAAAAAAGGGGGCAGTTCCTATTGCATTATGCAGAACCAACAAAGTGCAGTGCAGCATGTTGAAAACAGAGATAGGTAGTGGCATTCAGACTCCACCGCTATCATTCAAACGAACGGAACCAAAAAAAAAAAAAAATCTCCTTCACTTGGGTCAAAACTTGGTGGATTCGTCTGTTTCATCATTTTCATTCATTTCTCGATCATTTCATATTTTGGCTGTTCAAGCATCAATTGATGAAATTTTTGAAAATCCAAAATAATTTTTTTTTCGAATGAAATTCATAACCAGCCATAAATTCATAAAACGACGATTCAATTGTTTCAATCGCCAAAATTGATCTTGGGTTGCTCATCTCATCCAATTATATCCAATTATGATTGTGTAATTGTAACAACAACAATTGTCGTCATTCATTTATTTTAAAGATTTAAAGATTGTTTGTTTGATTGTTTGATTCTTGCTTTGCTCGCCAACCGAGACATTAAAACCGCAACCATAAAATTATAAAGTCAAGACTAATAAATCCAACTTTCAACAACACAATTGCGAAATTGCCAAGTGTGTGCGTGTGTGTGTGTGTGTGTTTGTCGTTTTTGTTAAATTTTGAAGCAAATTCATCGAAAAAACAACATTCTAATAACTCAGGGGCAACGATTATATTATCGACAAGTCTCGTATTACGCCCAACAAATAGAAAAATATTCATCAAAGTGAGGTAAGTTACACAGATCCATTCGACCATTTACGATTCGTCGATGATCGATTATATTGTGTAATTTGTGCCTACTCTTTGTGTGTGTGTTTGGTTGGTTGGTTGGTTGGTTGAAACGTAGTTTAATTTTGTTAATTTAGGTTTCAGTTATTTATTAGCAGTTTAGTTGCCTAGCATTTTGTTTTCCTGATGTGTTGTGTAGTAAATGAAACAATCAAATAAATTGTTCATCACCACAACAACAATAAGCTAGAGTGAAATTCACATTTCCTCATTGGAAAACGTTTGATTAAATTCCAATGAATTCAATTGATTATGATCAAATGAAAAAGATCGCTTTATCTATATCTGTTTTATTGATAAATCAAATGAAAAAACCGAGAATGATACATATCTCATCAAGAACAAAATACATGAATGAATGGTGGCCTTAGAATTATCAATCAAGCCGGTAAAATGTTTAAATTAATCATCATAGATGGATGATGATGATGATGATGGTGGCTAATTTGTTGTTTCCTTAATACAACAACAAATGATGGTCGTTTGCCTAATATAGACAAATGTTGAAATTAAGAAATTGTGTGAACGAGCATGATGATTTCAACCAAACCAGTTTTGTTCGAATAAACATGATCAACATGCATGAACAAAAATCGAGATCATGTTTGCCGGTTGCTGACATTTCCTGTTTGACGTTTTATCGATCATATGGTATTTTTTTTTCTTCATTGATGAAATTCTCCATATTCTGATGTACCACACCATATTAATTACTATTTTCTTTCTCATCAAGTGATTTGTGACGAAATAATATTTTTGACTTGGCTTAAATCTTTTGTTTTTCATTTCTATTACGATACAATCGTTTTCTTTATTTTTTTTTTTCATCTACCAGAATGTCTCTGTGTAATCATCATCATCATCACATTGCATCTCTCACTTTCAATTCTTTTTTTTTCATTTACGTGAATGCACAGATGTGATTTTTATCTTTTCATTGCATTATACCATCATACAAAAACAATTGCTTGATGTATCTAATTGAGTGTTAAAAACAATAACTAACAAGGATTTTTTTCCTACTGTGACATATTTACAAGCATTTAATCACTAATCACTAAACTGGATTATGAAACATTCAATTATAAAAAAAGGAACAGGTATTTTATTTTCATCTTTAGATGCATAGAAAGATGCATTTTTTATGGTTATGTCTACAATTATGTGATAATGATGACGAATGCTACCCAATCAATGACATCATCATCATTAAGGTGTGAGATTCTTTTTTTTGATGAGGAACTTGATCATCATTATCATAGTTTTTGGCACCACATGTGTGATGATTATATATAGCAAAGACACTTGATTCTGGTACTCAGACTTGGTTGACTTGGGATAGAATTTTTTTTCGTTTAAATGCTCCTTGAAATAATAGATTGCTTGGTCCAATAACATGTGCCATGTCACTCAACATGCAGCACATATTTCTATGATGATCCAAAGATTGTTTGTTATATGCGCGACACTCTTGTTTTTTCTGTTCAAACAAACAAACTAATGTTCCAAAATCTAAATTTCTCCCATCTTGATGTTTGGTGTTGGGATTTTGATCGATTTTTCACTCTATTCTCATTTCACACGACCAATTATCCTGCCATTCACCACCACTACAACTATAAACAAGGATCCAAGTAAGAAAAGAAAAAGAGAGAGAGAATTGGGCGCACCAATTTTTCTCTCCAATTCGTTTGTCGTTTGAAGTATTTGCTTATTATTATTATCATCATCATTATCTATATATTTCACCATCTATATGTATCTGGTTCTTTTTTTTGGTTCAATGAATATATGTTTGCCGGGGCGAATTTTTTCAGCTTTGCTGGTCTATACTACTCATTTGATGATTGGATTGGATTGTAAGCATGTGTAGGATTATTGTTGTAAGCGCATGATCATCATTATCATTCATATCATATCATCATCATCATCATACATAATTATTATTGTTTGAAAAAACATCAAGTTCTCCTGTATATTATATTACTATAATGATGACTCATTCTGTCCAATGATGAACATAATGAATGTGAATCAAACAAAGTACAGTATATCAGCTCCCTATAGGAAAGAAAATATCCAATTGATAAGATAATTATCTCCTTGTTTTTATTATGAGTTGAAAAATTAGTCATTCGTATCCAAGATATCTGCCTCTAGTCACTTTTTTTGTCTGATTCCAGAGAGATACTCCGGCTATCTATCAGTAGACTTGGGGTGACATCCTCGTCTAACCGGCAGATGGAGCCATTTCCGTTGTCTCTCTACACACTATTTCGACATCAAGTCACAAGTTTCTCCTCTCTTTCTTGACTCGGAATTCAAATTACACGCATGTGTATGTGTGTGGTATTTGTACAATTTTTTTTTTGTTTTTTCATAAAAAATGAAATGTGAAAGTGATTGAAAAGATGCTTCTGTGTCCATTTTAGCTCGTGACTCGCCCATGCGCCTATTTCGACGACGATAGGTGTAACACACCAAAGAGATCAGATTATCATTATTGATTTTTCAACATTATTCTATGCCACTACAACATGGGTGTTGTGATATGTATGCGCGCGCAATCACATCAGTGCACATGGTAACAGCAAAAATAAAGTTATGATGATGATGATTACTCCCTCTCTCATCTTTTTATTCTCTTTTGGTTGTTGAGACTGGTGGTATTGTATTTTTTTTTTATATGCGAATGTATGGTGTATCTTTCTCTCTTTCTCTCTCCCTCGCTCTTTCATTCACACACAATATCCATCTGCTTGTTTCAATTTTTTTCTTTTGGTTGCAATTCTTTTTCACATTCTTGGTAAGTAGAATTGTTTGTTTTTTCAAATTTTAAAATTTTTCATCACAAGATCCTAATGAATGAATCACGAATGATGACAATAGATAAAATTCATTTACCATTATATTGATGGTGATGGTAAAAAATGAGATTAATTTTTCTTTGATTTATCGAAACTTTCATTGTCGTTGACGATTGATGATGATGATGATTCCAATCATCGTTCGGCTTCGTTTCGTTTTTTGAACACGACAAAATGTGGCAGCCGTCGATTTCTGGTCTGTCTATATTGTGTGTGCGTGTATTGTGTGTGTGCGTGCTGATCGTATGTGTGGGTATAGTGAAAAAACCACCATATATTATATATCCATCCATCGAATGTTGAATTTTAGTCCCTATGAACGAGAGCGAAACTTTTACTGCTTTGCACTAGCTGATATTATTATTTTGCCAATCATGATCATCTGAAAGGAAAAAAGTAATAAATATAAGAAATTTTTTCTGATTCTGCGCTTCTCTTTTCGTTTCTAAATCTTGAATTTATTTATTCATTTTTTCTGGTCCCCATTGTGTGTGTGTGTGTTTTTGTGTCTATGTCTCTATATGCGTCCACACACACACACACTGGTTCGACGAGTGGCAGCCATTTTCCTTTATCATTTTTTTTTCATTCACTGTGTGTTTGTATGCGGCTGTCTCCCGAAAAATTCACTTCAATCTCTGTATTGCTTTTTTACCATGCTATTCTTTTTTTCATTCATTTGAATTGATTTTGAATAGTTAGCATCATCATCATCATCATCACCAAAACCACCACTACACATATACATACTGTTCCTCTCCTTGAATCAATCCATACATAGTGTGTATGCTGTACACGCCACCGCCACCAAATTTTATTTTTCACTTTTTGTATATGATAATAATTATTCTCTAATACTTTCTGTGCTGCTATTTTGTCTTGATATATTTCCTCTTAGGTCCAATAATTGTTATATTACAGTATTTTTTCCCCAATTGAACGCTTTTGAAAAAGATTCAAGTTTGTATATTGTAACATGTATGTTTAATTCTGTGGGCTCCAACACCCCCTCCACCAGTAATAAAAATTCATTTCGATGTCATTCAATTTATCAATTGTCAATGATCCTAGTGTTTAATGTTTTCTCGTTTTTCTTTCTTATCACCTTTGATCGACCTCGTTCATATGGATTATTTGATTGAATTTTTATGTCTTATAAATGAATTCCAAATTATATCTTTCTTAGATCCAAGAAGGTGTGTCAAGTTGTATAAATAGTGCATCCTTTAATTAATTGGATGAATTTTGATTTTGAAACATAACATAACATTCATATTCATATATTGCGATATATTAAACTCAAATTGCTCACAGACACCACTAAATTCATCACTAACCTCTATATTCTCCTTTATTTTTTTTTCACACAGAAATCACGAATAATAAACTGATTCATCATCATCATCATCAATTTGTTAGTTAAATTTTTTGTCAACAAAATTGCCGAAACCTGATATAGTCTTCATTTTGAATCAACTTTCACCAAAAATCGACAAAAGTCATTGTTTTATATATATATTATAAATTAAAATTAATCAATTTCATCAGACAAAACAATGGAACGTGAAGAACTCGTACAACGCGCCAAGCTCGCCGAACAGGCCGAAAGATATGATGATATGGCTGCTGCCATGAAACAAGTCACCGAAACCGGCACCGAATTATCGAATGAAGAACGTAATCTTTTATCAGTCGCATACAAAAATGTTGTTGGTGCAAGACGATCATCATGGAGAGTAATCTCATCTATCGAACAGAAGACCGAAGGAGCTGAACGTAAACAACAAATGGCACGTGAATATCGTGAAAAGGTCGAAGTTGAACTTCGTGATATTTGTTATGATGTATTGGTAAGCGCTAATCCATCCACAACATTGCCATCATTGTAATAACCGTTTATTCTCTCTATATCTAGTCACTTCTCGACAAATACCTGATTCCTAAAGCAAGCAATGCAGAAAGTAAAGTTTTTTACTTGAAAATGAAGGGTGACTATTATCGATATTTGGCTGAAGTGGCTACTGGTGACCGAAGGACGAGTAAGTCTTTATTTCCGCTATTAATTGATGGTTTTTCATTAGCAATTCGACAACAACAACAACAACAAACAAAAATCCGAAAAAACCGGAGATGATCACTTCTATAATTGCTTGAAACATTTTTTTTATCCCGTTCTCGTCCAATTTTGACAGCAACAACAACAACAACAACAAAAACAACCATCAAAGATTAGAGACAATGTTGATCATTAATTAGTTTTTATTATTGTATTATATGTAGTATATGGCAGAGATGTATTTTATCATTTATTAGAGCAAGTCATCAGTCCTAATTCCATATTTTGTTGTTGATCATGATTATGAATAGAGATTGCTTTCTTATTTGACATAGCAGCAGCAGCTCTTGTTTTATTCGATAGAAAAACAATTATTACACAGCCAGCAAATAGAAGGGGTAATAATAAGCTCTGGATAGTTTAATAGTTTAATCAAAATCATTGACGTTGTCAAGCAAAAGATGTATGAATGAATGAATTTTAATAATTGAAAAACAAATTTTGTAGGTGTGGTTGAAGAATCGCAAAAGGCCTACCAAGAGGCGTTTGACATCTCCAAAAGCAAGATGCAACCTACGCACCCAATTCGCCTTGGTCTTGCACTCAACTTTTCGGTGTTTTTCTATGAGATTCTCAATTCGCCAGACAAAGCTTGTCAACTTGCTAAGCAGGTGATTATGATTTTTGAATTTGATTCTGCTAACATTTTTTCTTTTCGTTTCTTTTTTCCTATTTTTTTTCTTTTTGGATCCCTTATTATTTGATTTTGTTTTTTCTTTATACAAAACTCGAATTTCGTTTATATTTCCTATTTTGTTGTTCTTCATGTGTCACGTGTGAATTATTGGTGGTGGTGTTTGGTTGTGGTTGCTCATTCATTGCTTATAAATACTCATTTAATGTCTTATATACCACCAAAATACCATTATATTATTGCTCAACTAATAATGATCGATTAATGATCAACGAAAAAACACCTAAACAAATGATATATATCAAGACGTTGCTGATGAAGCCCAAAAAGCATATCAAGAAGCATTTGACATTTCAAGATCTAAATTACAGCCAACACACCCTATTCGTCTTGGTTTGGCGTTGAATTATTCAGTTTTTTATTATGAAATATTGAATGCTGCTGATCGCGCCTGTCATCTGGCCAAACAGGTAAATCGCACACACAACACACACACACACATAAACCCGTACGGTACACAAAAATAGGACAATATCATTATTATCGAAATGAAATAGATTGCCGGGGAATTTCTATATATAAATTCTGACGAAACTGAACGACCAAGAAAACATGACAAAAGATTATTCTTTTCCTTAATTAATTAGGCAATAACATTTGTTTCCAACAATCAATGTTTGGTATCCTTACAAATCCATCCATGACTGACTGATTGACGCTGTGCTCCAAAAAAAATAATGATAACCAAGCCAAACGAGAATTAATCATACTACTATAATACTACACGTGCCAACGCCGCTATTGCCTTGTCATACATGAAGATTTTTCTATTCTCCTTCTCACTCTTGACATCTTGATATGTTGCTTCATTCACTGAAATAGGATTTATTTTATTTTTTTTTCATCGTAAGCCGAATTTTCGAACCCATTCGAGAAATAACCACCACCACCACCACCATCCTTCTAACAATTACGCGTGTTCACCGAAAACGAAATTGTTTCTTTTGTTCAGCTAATTTATTTCATTTCCCCTTTCTTTTTGATTATAATTAGTTTGTTTTATAATTGATTTGTTTTCTTTTTTTTTGTTGCACACAATAACTGAATACAGGCCTTTGATGATGCCATAGCCGAGTTGGATACACTCAATGAAGATTCATACAAAGACAGCACTTTAATTATGCAGCTTCTTCGTGACAACTTAACTGTAAGTGATGATTGATTTTGTTGTATCGAACCACGATTTTTATTGTTTTTGTCTTTTTCTTGCAATAGCTTTGGACATCCGACACACAAGGTGATGGTGATGAGCAGCCAGATGCTGGCGATAACTGATCATAACCGATCTCCTCCTTCCCCTCTTCTCTTATTTCTTTATCGTTCGTCGTTACATACATACATACAATACATACACACACACACACACACATTATATAAACACATGCTTGTTTTATTTCATGGCATTTGGCCCCAGTGTTTTTGAATAAATTTCACCAAGAAAAAAATAATAATAAAAACATCACACCAAATATACCACCACCATATTTGCATCACATTTACCAATCAAATTACATACAAACATACACTTCCACAATTATTTACAAATAAATCATACAAAGTGAAATAAAACAATTGACACCCACACACATCCATGAATCACCATTTTATTTACCGATGATAATGATGATGACCATCAGGAAAAAATTAGTTGGAATGCGAAAGTCAAATGTCATCTAAAAGTCAAAGTCCATTTTTGAAAAATTGAAAAGATAACAACAACAACAATAACAACGTATACAAAACATGCAAAATTTTTAATTTGAAAAATAAATCCAAACCATAATTTTCAAATATATCCATTCATTCAAAGTATGAAGATTAATTTCATTTTCCTATTTATAATAATGATGATGTATTGAAAATGTACCACATATACACACGCATACGTTCCAGGAAGACCCTCAAAATTTTTATCCATAAGCCAAAAAGATTAGAATATCCGATTCAAGTATTGATTGAACAAAATAGAAAAAAAATCTCTCAGAATCCAATCAAAAATGTAGAAAACATGAGTTTGAAACATGACAAAATGAAAAATAAAATCCTTTTGACACAGTTGTTTGTGTCCATGTTCATGTATTTGGTTCATGAGTAATTCCATCTCACTCCATGTTATTTTTTTCCATTTGAATAATTCCATCAAATAGTACAAATTAACGGTTTCGTCATTCAATTAAAATTCAAAAACAATCGATTCAAAATTAATTAATGATAATTTAGACGCTGAAACAAACAAAAAATTGCTGTCCAGTCAAACAACAACAATAACACACCACATCATCACATAAAATGATTGTCAAAGTAAAAATGTTTTTTTTCCATCAAAAAAAGCCCAATTGTGTACGATGAAACATCCGGTGTATTATTGTATCGGTCATTCGTATGTTGCAAGTGCAGTACGTTGAATATATGCGCATGTGAGAATTTGATTATTTTCAATTTATATCCAATTTTAATGCAATGAACGTATCGTGTTCAAAATTCAATTTCTTTGTTTGTCGTTGATCAATAAGTTCGTGTTGGTCGTGAACACGACATTATCCTTGAATTTTGAGTAAAGAATTTGTTTGTTTGTTTTCTTTCTCATTGCCAGATGTGCATCATTGTTTTATTTTTTTTTTCTTTAAAATGAAAAAAGGCCAGAAGATTTATATCGAAATACCATTGTTGTTTGAACAGTTTTTTTTCTGGAATCATCATACAAATGAATCGGGTACTAGACGGGTATGCTATAATCGGATATTATTTTGGCCTTGAATTCTTCCATGTAAAACAAAAATCGCATGTTTCCCACATTTACACGATTGGTGAAATTTCGTGCCCCAACCCCACCACACTATTATATGCATGTTGCAAATGAAATGTTTTTGTCAATAGAATGAATTTGATCATGATCATGCGAATGCTTTCACTAACAACATTGTACTCTAGATGGCAGTAAAATCACCGAAATTTGTTTTTTAATAACAAATTCAAATTCCAATTCCAATTTGTCAATCGAATTTCGAATACACATAGTTGTGATTTGAACAAATATTTAACAACAAATAGTTCTCATTCATTACTACAAGAGCTACAATGATGATCATGACATTGATTAGTAATTTGTGTTGGATTGCTTTGTGATGATGATGATGATGATGATGACCATATGTTATGTCAATCCATCCGGTAAATTATTGATCATGGCTCAAGAATCGAACGTTACATTAATGACGAATGTAAATTTTTCTATACCTGAACCATTGTCTCTGATTTCTTCCAAAGTTGAAAATTATGATGATTTGAAAGCCAACGATGATAAAGCAGCCAAATCGACAAGTAATAATATATTCAATGATATAAAAAACTGGATCAAAGGACCGTTCCGTAATTGGCTTCGTGATAACAATGTTGTGTTTGTCATCATTTGTCTTGGAATGGTCATATTATTTTCCTGTCTTTCTCTACTCTGCCACTTGACCTGTTGTCGTCTTATCTGAGAATCTGAGTGAATAAATTAAAGTTGAAAAAGAAGCTTCCAGTTTCGGACAAGATAAAAACACTCGTTATTTATAAATTTATGGAATTTAAATGGAGAAAATAATAGAATTATTAAATTATCTATTTCGAATGAAAAAAATTATGGTTCGTTATAATATCGTGTCAAAATCTGTACAATCCTTTTGTTTATAAGTTGACCAGCATCTTTTGACCAAATCATTCCAATATGGGATACATTCTCCGGTAGCATATAATCATCCATTAATTGGACTGTCAGCAGAAAAAGATTAGTTCACTAGAGCATAGTTGTGAAAACACTGCACGCACTCACCATTGAGAGTTGATTTCAACTTTTCAATATCCACCATTGCATTCAGTTTATCGATTGGTGAATAAACAATGGCAATATGTTGTGATCGTATGTTTGATGCATTATATTCGGGCGCTCTTATACGGCCATCATAATGTTGGCCATTCAGTTGATCATCAAAGAAATCGAAATGACGTGGTTGTCCATTGGCCATTATTATTTGTAGAAAATGTGCAACATTCCATGATGAGGATCCGGTCACTATGTTGTTCACATAGATTCCGACACGATCTTTATATGATTCCTCATATCGATAACCATTTAACAAGTGAAGGTATGCAAAACATATACGATTGTAGAGGATATTTTCACAACAATTGCTCAACAAGATGATCAATTTACGAAACATGGGAAATTCTCGTGGATATATTCTACAATACATTATAATCATTGATCAAATAGATCAAAAACAAAACAATTACCTTAAAAGTTTTTCCATTAAACTCATGGGAAATAGATTCATTAAACCTAGTTCCATTTTCGACATATAGAATACCGGTGCCAAGGCTATAAATGGTCTGATATAATCCGAGTATTCAGGATGTTTAGCCAACAAGGCGAACATCATGAATGCTCCTTGTGAGTGGCCGACATAACTGATTGATTTTCGATTAGTCATGTTACGGACATAATCAATTGTGGATTTTAAATCTTCATCAACCAGATTATCAATTGAGAATGACCAAAATTCTGCGCCTAATTCAATCATTAGCAAACACATAATTAAACCATGAATATGATAATGATAAACTACTACTATGAATATCAAGTGTCGTATGATTTGTTGAATAAATTGATCCTCGATAATTTCCTAGCCAAACATCGTAACCACGATTAGCAAGAACAAAACCAAGTGATGAACATGTGGATTCATTTTTATCGATGATTAATTCATCATTATTATCCGGATCCATTTCATAATAATCACCATTGGTATCTAGATAACCATTTCGATTAATCAACCATTGGTTACCATTAGTTTGAAAGCCATGCTGAAGAAAGACTGGTGGTGGCAATATGTCTGACGATGAATATGGATTTATAATTCGAACCAATTGTATGATATAACCATTGCCGGTATTGAGAAAATGAGATTCATATTGAAAACCACGCGATTCAATCAATTCAAACTATTGGAGAAACAATAAAAAAACGTGTTAATTTGAAAACAAACAACAATCCTCTCAAACATCATTACAATATTTCTATTTGTATCATTAAGATGAGTGGTTCCAGGTGCCAAATTAATAATTTTGATGAGAAAATCAAAGAAAAATATAAACATAAATGTCAGAATCAATGACAAGATGGCTAGCAATATGGTCACTACAAAGCAACATTTTTTACATGATGATAAATATGAAAATTTGTTGCCAATTTTACAATCTGATGATTTTTCACATTCAACACCAATATTGGCCATCATGTCGATTGTCATATCATCATCATTATCACATGTCAAACAAATTGAAACGAGAAAACTGATCAATTTTTGTTTGCTGCTTTGAAAAAAAACTATCCTAGTGATGACTGGAAACGAAACAACAAGAACTACACACTCAAAGAGCATTAATAAATTGGTAACCAAAGAGAAAAATGAAATGAAATGAAATGGCCAATTTTGAAATGTTAATTTTTTTTCTCCATTAAAAAATTAAACAACGATAATAATAATAATAAATAAACACACACACACACACAAATACAGTAGAGCCAATTAAATACACACATGGAAAAAATGACGAAAATTGTACAACCAACAACATTGTGTCCTCTAGTTGAAATTTGTATATTTTATTCATTATCATAATGATCTCATAATGATCATCATAATATCATGTAGGAATGGAGAATCATTATTTGATTGTAATCAATATATTGATAAATGATGATGATGATTAATCTGATAATTGCAAAACCAAATATTCCAATGACAATTCTCCATGCATAAGAAATGTTTTTGTTTTGGCAAAAATAGAAATGAACAAAAATTATTGGAGAAAAAAAGGAAAAAAACTTGCACAATAGCAATCGCACATCATTATGAAGAGGAGAAATTTTATTATTTTATTCACATGTTGGAAATAAATGAAAGAAAAATTTTTCCCTTCTTTGATGCGATAATGATGGCGACACAATCAATGGATGATCAAAAATAGATGATGTTTGTTTTCGCCATCATTTCGCCAAGACATTGTTGCTTCTTCTGTTAATAATAATAAAAATCAAATTCGACACATTTCAAATATGATTGTCGGATGTATACAACGAAACGAAACGAAACGAAACGAAAATAAAGAAAGAATAGAAATTAGATTTTCTTCAAATTTAATGATGATGATGATGATGAAAATACAACAGTCAGTTGAACCGGACAACGGTCAAAAAACATGAAATCCAGAAATCACCATTCACCAAGATTGACGACAAATTTAAATCCAATTTTTTGGGCTAAAAAAAATAATAATCACGAATGATAATCACAAGACAAATTAATTACATTGGCAGAATTCATCACAAACATTCGATTGTTGATTTGATGAGGATTTTGATTAATTACAACTTCAATTTTTCAACTTTGAGATTGGAAAAATTGTAATCATTATCATTTGTCAAAGATCATTTTCATCATTTCATTGAATATGAGTACGGCTCCTGTTTGTCTTTGTTGAGATCAGTATCATCAGATGGTTCAAATTTTTTGATTGAAATGGTAATATCAAAATGTGATGATGAAATCGACTGAATTGATGATTAAATCATTCAACAAGCAGAAGACGAACAAGACATTCAAAAGTGATTAATGATTGTCGTCTACATCATCATCATCATCATCATCATCATCATCGTCAGATCTATTTTCCAAGTTTAATGTATAGGAATCACGAAAGCGTAACAGAAAAAGATCCATTTTTGAAAAAGACTGAAACGGAAAAACTTTTTTTCTCTTCCACCTGGATTGAAATCAATCAAAACGATAATGTCTTGAAATAATCATATCGTAGACATCTATTTAGATATGACCATTGATCAATTGATTGAGTTGATTTTTGTTGTGCAATGTGTCAAATGAATCAAGTATTTTATTCACCAATGATGCACATTTTTGCTGTGTTGTTTGTTTCATTGAAGTTCATTTCATTTCATTTCATATAGATCCATCATTATAATTATGTGACGTGACATGGGCATGAACGAATTTTTTTTATTATGAATGTCATCTCTGATTATTATTGATAACAACAACAACAACGACTACGGCACAGATGAAAATACAATTTGATAATAGAAATAATAAAGAAATGATGATGATGATTCGCAATGGTTTCGAATAATTTTGTGTTATACTTTTCTTTTTTTTTCTCTAGCTAATCATCCAAGACTTTTGAATTGTTGTTGTTGGTGTTGTTGGAATCAGAAATTCAAACTTAAACTCGAAATGGCCATGATGATGATCATTTTGACAATCCAATAACGATAATAATAATGACGTTGATCCTATTCTTTTATAAACAAAATATCAAAATCTTTTCATGTAGAAATGAAAATTAAAAAAAAAACATTGGCACACATATTGCATCGCTCAACGGGGACTATCAATCCATCATTGAAAACCTTGTGTGAATGAAAAAAGAAAAAAAGAAAAAAAGAAAAACCTGGTAAAAATCAATTTTCACTAACATTTTAATTTTATTTCCACCATAAACTTACCTTTATGATGATTTTTACACAATATACAAAATAAAATTTTGGCTTTAAAAAAAAATTTGATTGTGAAAATTTTTTTTTCAAAATTCACAAAATTAGCAGAGTATCATAGTGATTTTAGGATTATCTTGCCAAATGAAACTTGTTGTTATTGTGAATTGATCCAATGAAATCTATACGCATGTTCATCCAATCATCTGATTTTCAAATATCAGTCCTGTGTGTGTGTGTGTGTGTGTGTGTGTGTGTGTGATGTTTGTTGCATCCATATATATTTTTGTATTTGTATTCGTTATTGTTAATGCTGTTATCAATCAATCAACATTTTTCTCATCGTCTGAACAATATGATTGCTCTATATCTCTATTGGACTATTGTTGCCGGATAATTTATTAGAATTTTTTTTTCTGTGTTTCGGTTCGATGCTCACAGATACATTCACGGTTGAAACACGTGCAAAAAAAATTATTGTTGTTGTTGTTGTTATTGTTATTGTTTATTATTATGTATCCATTTGTTTTACAACATGTTTGCGATAACGTTATTGAAGTTGAATCATATAGTGGACATTATTATTATAACAATTTGAATGGAGATTGATTCGATGATGATGATGATGATAATGAGAATCCTAAAAGATGACCAAACTGACCTGACCTGACCAATCCTCAATTGCAATATCATCATATAATGATTTGGTATCGATGATTCATAGTGTATGTGATGATCTTTATTATCTAATTCAAATCTTTGTTTTTTTTTTTTTTTTTTTTTTGATGAATAAAAAGCCTTAACACTTTTTAATAATAATAAACTGTGTAATAAAGTAATAAAGTGAGAAAACAAAAACATCATCGTCATCATAGAAACAACATAATTTATATATACAACGAATACTGTGTTGCTGCTTAACAGAAAAAGAAAAATTCATCAACAATGCAATTTTGTATTTTGATGCATTGGATTTTAATTAGTGCATCTTATTATTGTAATCAATGCACACACGTATTGAATGAATGAATCAACTTTGAGATACGAATGTTAGTTAACAACTGGGGTGTGTGCTCATGGTGGAACGATGATGAATCGTCTGTTTCTGCCAATCATATATATTTGCATTCATTTCCACAATTTATTATTATTTTTCGATTGAGAATCAAAATGAAAGAAAAAAATCTAAATTATTCACACCATTTGTAAAAAACAAACAACCATGATATGGTCATCTCGTGAATTTTCGCACAAATCACATGACCAATAATAAATTAAATGACCTTTGTTGTTGTTGTTGATTATTGTCTGCTTAAGGTTTTTTTTCTTTGGTTTCATCACATCAAATCACACTCGATTGACGATTATCAACCCCATTTCTACCCTTACAATATAAGCACAGTTGATATTGTATTTTAGCAATAATTGATTGCTGATTGCTGATTGCATTTGTTCATCTTTATTGATGATGATGTTAATAACAACGTTATCAATAAAAATAGAAATGGGTTCCTTTTCTTTGATTATCAGATCCAATCATATATTTCTGGTTCCGGCCATTCGTTTTTTTTGTTTGTTTGTTTGTTTCATTGTTTTACCTGTCCAATATGTCTAGCTGAATGACTGACTGACTGACCGCATAATTTTGGCATCCAGATGATTCACAACATTCAATTTATTCGTATGCGAAAAAAAAATGTAAAAAGAAAAATGTTCACAAACTGTGACGATGAATATAATGAATAGAAAGATGAACAGAACACAAAAACAAAAAAAAAATCACATCATTCGAATAAGTTTTGGTAAAAAAATCAACAACAACACAACAACAACAGACACACAAATCATCAGTTGAATGATAAAGTGTGAAAAAAATTTCATTTTAACACAAACACACACACACACAAACATTATTTCTATTTTTGGATCAAATTTTTTTGATGAATTTCCATTGCTTTTGTTTTCGGCCTCCGTGAAATGAAATTCAAATGAGAGGAATCGATGAAAAACCAAAACAAACAAACGAATATATTTTCTATATGACTGGCCAATCAAATTTTTATAATTAATTTTTGTTGTTATTGAAATTTAATTTTTGGTACGAATTTCATGTTTGTTTTAGTCAATTTTATCTTCAAACGACAATCTTTCAGGCTGAGAAAAGAAAAAAGGCAAAATCAAATTCACCGTGATAATTTTTGACCAATCGTTGTATATGATTAGCATGGAACAAAACAAAGATTATTCTCGATGATCATCATAATCATTCATATGATGTGTTTGCATAATCAGGAGGCGCCTTATCAATATTAGATGGATGTGAATATTGTGTGATGAATTTTATCAGAAAAAATTTTTCTCCTGTAATTGTCAATCAATATTTGAGATATCGAATCCATATACGGACTATTTTGATAATCAAAACACTCCTTAGATGTTGATCAACAAACAGATTAGATGTCCGAAAAAACGCCACCAATCAATGGCAAACAGTAAACAAATAAACAATAAGAATAAGATTCCATTAATAGATGGCCATTCATGTTGTGAAAGGCCATTTGTGTTTTTTTTACCTGACGACCTAGACAATGGATTTCAATGTTTGAGGATTATTAAAATTCGACTCATGTAACATTATTTGGCACATTTACATCATCAACCGATCATTTTTATACCGTAAATCATTTGAATCCAAGTGTGAAAAATATAAATTTTTCATATATGAAAATATTTTTATTATTTTAAATTTTCAAATCAAAAAAAACTTCAATTAAAAGAAAATAAACGTTTTCCGTGAATATTATCTCTGAATTCATTTGTTAATCAATCGAAAATCAAATTGAAAATTCAATCATCTGGCCACAAAATCCATTTCGATATATAATAATGGCCATAAATGCCGATCGATTGATCAGCATTCAAATTATTTCCAATCGATTGGTGTGAGAACTAATATCATTACCACAGAAAGTGAATAAATGAAATGTCTATTTGAATCAATTGTGGCTAAATTGTCATTATTTTATCATCAAAACGTTTAGACCACCTGAATCGAACCATCGTGTGATTCGAAACACACGAAATAAATAAAATGATGATGATGATAAAGCTAGCATGTTCTGTTTTGATTGACATATACATAATATAAACCTAGATTATCGAATCTTTGATTTTCGATTATCGATAAAGCCATAACACAACACACACACATAGATCATCATTGTATAATAATGTAAATATATTCTTTTCATCATCATTTTTTTCAACCCAAACAAACAAACCAACCAATCAATCAACCACCATTATTTTGTATTTTTGAATTTGTTCTGGCTGCTAAAAAAAATTCCAACGATGATGGTGGTATTCAATGGTGAACTATGATCGTGATTAACGATATGATATGATTCGATGATGACCTGTCATTTTTTTTTTTTTAACAACAACAACACCGGTCAGTTGTCGGTTACGGGCGTTGATCCAAATTAGATATTAACCATCATCACCACCATGAACGAATCAGATAACCAGATGAAAAAGTTGGAATTACATCACCAGGATAATCTGTTTTCATTGAAAAAAATTGATTTTACCCACATTTTTTCCCGCTTACAAAAAACAAACCGTTCATGTTTTTTTTGTCGTAATAATAATCCCAAATTGGATTTGCGATTATTATAGTGATTGATAAAATGACATGATTTTTCATGTTGTTGATGTTCAAGATGGATAATCGCTACAACAACGAAAATCAGAAAAAAATCACTTTCCATTCTCCGATTACAGATTCTAATGATGACCGAGTTGTTATAAAAAGATCCCTTTATTTTGATCCAATGATGATTATCACTTGTCAAACAAAATGAGGCTTTTTCTTTGTTGTTGTTTGGTTGGTTGCTACCGGTGATAAGATTTTTAAAATGGAAAAAGAAAAATCTTTTTAAAAAAGGTGCAAATTTTTTGCTTTCTTCAATGTTTGAATGAAATTGAAAATTTGTCCATCCATCAATTGATTGATAATTTACAACAACAACAACAACGAAAATTCGTTCATCATCATGATTATTCACACTAGACACACAAAAAATTATTTGTATCTGGTGCTTTGCTCTATCGAAATATCTGGGTATTTGCTTCTTCGTTTGTCGTTGTTGTGGTTGAGTCACGAATTATCTAAGAAATTTTTTCTTCAAAAAAAACCAACGACTTTCATGAGATTTTTTTGTGAAAATTGAAAAAAATTTATTTTTGATCTTCAAAGAGGTTTCCTTTTATTCCAAACATATTTATGTACTAATAATAATTGGTTGTTGAGTTCGAATCGATTATCATCCGATTCGAACATACATAATCATCACCCATTCATATAGGATGTAAAAATAATAGATATTAACCAATTTCTATGGTCACAACAACAACGAAATTTTCATCTTTCATAACATAACATTTGGTTCATCAATAACAGATATAACAGATATAACAGAAATGATCGAAAGTTATAGCCATCATCAATGATAATCAGGATTTTTTTTGTTTTGTTTAGCCAAAAAGGTTATGACTACTGTGTGTTTACCTCTCTTTCATATCATCTTTATGGATCACATTCAGCTGGCTCAACCAATATTTCATTTCATCATTATTAACAGCAAATAAATTGATCAATTTTTATCGATTATTTGTGTGTATGGGTGTGAATCGATTCGAGAGCATATAGGGAAAAATCACACAACCAAACAAACAAACGATTTTTAATTCAAACAAGCGAATAATAAATATTTGACCATTTGACATACCACACACACGCGTATATATCGATGTGTGTGATGATCCTTTTGAATCAGGAAAAAAGGCCAATTGATTGAAATTTTTCAATAGAATTTTCATCGTGATGATGATGAGAATGACCTATTAGACC
The DNA here is from genome assembly GCF_024713945.1 of Dermatophagoides farinae. Classification (NCBI taxonomy): domain Eukaryota; kingdom Metazoa; phylum Arthropoda; class Arachnida; order Sarcoptiformes; family Pyroglyphidae; genus Dermatophagoides; species Dermatophagoides farinae. Next base: position 9,091,868 of record NC_134677.1, on the reverse strand, counting down.
GATCACTGACTATGAAACGTGTGACTGTGACATTACAAAATGATGATGATGATGATGATTTGATGATACGGCAAAGTTGAACAAACAATAAAATGAATTTCTTTCTTTCAATCAAAAACGGTATTTTGAGATGAAAAGATGAATTTGATGATTTACGATTCTATACTATGATGATTGCAGTGATTAAAATGTTGCACGTCATGTGTGCAACGATTATTAATCGATAGTCGATTGATCCTAATAAAAAAAAATAATGCCATAATCTCCGTTTGATTGAAATGAATTTTTTTCACAATTGCTTTGGCGAATAAAAGGGGAAAACCCGTTTGTTAGAAAAAAAATCAGACATAATTCACATCATCATAAATCGCCATTTATATACGATGTATTTATCCTTTTTATCAAATCGAATGGTGATGATTATAATAATAAGCAAAATATGTGTAAATGGTAAAAAAGGGAAAAGAAAAAGAGATATCTTGACTTTCACTAAATCATCGTCATCGTCATCATTTTTGAATTCTATTGGCATAAGTTTTCAACAACAAAAAGTTGTCATCAATCTTTTTTTCGTCGGAAAAATATTCATTCAGTCATTGGAAAATTCACATTATCGAATTGATGATAATCGTTTTAATGATTTGAATAAGGAAAGAAAAATTTCAAATTTAAATTTTTTTTCTTTTTTCCTTTCAAACCAAATGAAATGGTGCGAAATTTTGTCTTTTCTAAAAAAGTTTCCAACAAAAAATTGCCAGTAAAAAATGAAAATAAAATTTACTGCTACTGCCAATGACGTCTGTTCATACATCGGTTGATTTTTTATCGATGAAAATTTTTCATGCAATCATTAATGATTAAATTGAACAATGATCCTATTGCTAATCTGGTTATATTTGTGACCAAAAAAAATCAATTGAATGTTTTTTTTTGAAACCTCATCATCAATGTCCATATTAATCAGTTGGTTCACGGTTTGTTCGTTTTTGTCATTGAACTTTACGAATAGTGGTGACTACAACAACAGACTCAAATAACAAAAATGAGAACATGAGAATATAATTCATTCATAATACAAACACAAGTCAAAATATATGAAAATTCAAAGTCAATTGTACATACAAGAATTATATATCATGTAGGACGATTGATGAGTTTCTCTCTATCTCTCTCCTGTTCATATTTTGGACAATCAAAAAAAAAAAAAAAAAAGACAAATGTAAATGTAAATGTAAACGAAAAATGTCATTCATCATTCTTTTTGATGAACAAAAACAAATTTCTTGCTTTCATTTCACTTATTTCATTTAATATATTTGATGAAGATTTATTACCAAAAAAAAACTACGAAATTTCGATTCGCATTTTTTGTTGTTGTGTTCCACATTTTCATTTTCATTTTCATTTTTTTTCTTTTTGATTCAATTTGTTTCATCATATTTGGGAAAACAACAGCAACAAGTGACATGACCGATTCCATCGATCATCGAATCGTTTGACCTTTTCTTTGCGTTGAGACCATCTCAGATGGTTCGACACATACAGACACAATTATCATCATTGATAATGATTGGATTTTATTTTGTTTTGTTTCCAAACGAATCAAATTGAAACAATAAGATAAAAGAAATTACGATTTATTAAGCTGCAAGCTTTTTTATGTTCTTGTCCAAAAGAAATTGATTCAGTGATTAAATTACTTTGTGAAAGTTCCGGTAACAACGATAAAGATTACCGATAATGATTTGTCAAATCGTATCAGAAAGTATTCTTTTCAGTTTCTGTTTTGTTTTTAATGACAAATTTAATTATTCAAACAAATAAAACAAAAAAGTATTCACAGTTTTCCGGAAATTTTTTTTTTGTTTTTTCATTTTTTGTTTCAAAAATAATGATGGAATTCATGAGACATTTCATTAGACTTGAAGGACAAATGTTGGGCGATAATGTTTTTTTTCTGTTTGTCGTACGTAAAAAGTCAATATGAAAGCAAAATCGGAAAATTTTTTTGTTTGTTTGTTTGTTTGTCTGTGAAGCCAAATGGATGGATGGATATATGGGTTTGTCCCGGTGAACAATATCCGGATATTCGCCATCATCATCAATGAACAAGAAGTGAGAAAAAAACAAGACGATAAATTCGAATTTCTAATGATTGTTGTTGTTGTTGTTGTTGTTGTTGAATGAACTCGGCACATATATGACCGTTTGTTTATTTAAGATTGGAAGAAATGTGAAAACAAGACAATGATCAATTCAATGGTATTCAATATGAATGATGCAATCGAACACACAAACGATTTGACCAAATTGATTATCATTTTGATTGTGATTTGAATGTGCTCGATGGAAATGTACGTATTTATAAATATACGTATATCCAGAGAGTAAAAAAAATCCGGATTTGTTTGATTGTTAAGAAATAAAAATGACAAAACAAATATACGGCATCAATAAATATCTGATTTTATTAAATACCCGGATTGTAAAGAAAGTAAAATAGCATGTTGTTTTGTATTGTCAAAACAAATCGAATCAAAAATCTTCAATTCAAACACTTATCTTGACCGAAATTATATTCATTATTGTTTGTCTGACTGTTTTTTGGTGATAAAAATCAATTTTCGTGATTCAAATAGTGAAGATGTCATTGTTTTGCAGTTTTTTTTTTCTTTTTGATTTGTTTTTGTTGTTGTTAGCAAACTATTGTCTTGGATTTAGTATTAATTGTCTTGTAAAAAGATTAATACATTCAAATCCCTCATGTTTTTTCTCTATTCAATCATGATTATCTTATTGGATGAGCATTTGTGGTGGTTGTGATAACACTACGATGTTTAGTGTCCATTCATCATAATCAATGATCAATCAATGAAACCAGATGAAAGTTTCCAACTGCAAAAACAATCGAAATTGAAAACAAAACCAAATCAAAAATTTCATAAGTAGCTGTTAAATTGATAAGCAAACAAACAAACAAATATATGTCTTATTTTCAATTAGTAAACAAAAAGATGGGCCGCATATACAAACAAACAAAAAGCGAGAAATTTTGTTTTCCTTTGACTGAATTCTGAGGTTTTTTTTCTTATTCGATTCGAACAGAACAATTGATTATCATATCATTCGTGTGGCGGTTTGTGTGTGTTGTAAACATTTTTTTTACTAAAAGTTTTTTTCCAGAAAAATTTCCCTAAACAAACAAACAATATAAAATTGTCATCATCATTCATCCACCACCATTGTGTTAAATCCAAGAAAAAAAATTAAATTAAATTTCTAAATAAATGACAATCACAAATATACTTGTCATTTAAGGAGAATAAAAAAAAAATCACCAAGTGTTAAATGTCACTTTACTTTTGTGTTTGTGTCGAAAAAAAGGAGAAATTCACGAAAAAAAAACAATAACATTTGTGAAAAGGTTGATGATGTTATGATCTTGATCAATATTGGGCGTATGTGCGTTGAACAATATTTCAAATTATGAAGTTATCAAGATAAAAGTGGCGAAAAATCGACCTTTTTATTTTTGATCACTGCATGTCATGCATCAAAAACATTACAATAAAACAACAACCATGCAATAAAAAAAATCATCAGCTGAGTCCAAGTCCATTGATGATGATGATGATGATTACTATTATCAGATGACCGATATATACTTGAACAACAAAGTGCTAATTGAGTCGTCAAATCAAATGAATAAATGAAATATTGACCAAAAATAGAAGCCAATCATCATCAAATATATTTTCCAACAGATAATCAACAACAAAAAGAAATCATATTCAAATTTTTCTGGCTTTCTTTTCCACTGTTTTCTGTCTTTTCATTTTCTCTTTTTTTCTTCTTGATCATCATCTCGGAATTATCGATTAAGGTGTCATACATTGTTTTCGATCAACGATGATGATGAAACGAAATGAACAAAAAAAAATTTAAAATTTAAATTTCAAAAATAATAATCAAACAAATTGATTGACATTTGATTGACTTTTTCGGATGATGATGATGATGAGAATTCTATTGTTGAATAAATGCAAAAATTCCAGATGCATATTGGTGAATGGAGAGCTTATATTTTCCAAACAGAAAAAAATTGATTGTTTCTTTATAAAAATATTTGCCAAATGATTTGCGATTGATTCTTATTGTTATTAGTAGATTATTGACTCATCCAAATGACATAGATTGATTTCTTTTTTTTCTTTTTTTCGATTTAAAGACAAGAGAAAACATTTTAATCATCTATTGGTCAGCTCTTTTTTCCTTATAAACTTGACATTAAACATTCACATTTGATGAATGAAATGATTGATCAAACCAAATCAATTATATATCATCAAATGGTAAAAAGAGAAAAAATCCAAGGATTAGATGTTTTTGTTTTGTTGATTTATTTCATAACTACACACACACACAAACAATAACAATAAATAACAACAAACAACAACCTATCTGCCAGACAGCGAGAATACATCATCATCATCATTGAAATCGAGGTCATCATCAATTGAAATTTGATCGATTAATTCAATGGATCTAATCAAAATGATGATGATGATGATGATGATGGTTATTGGTCTTATTTGTATGTCCATTCAATCATTGATTAAAATGCCAGATGAGTGAATTGAATATACAATACAATGTATATTTGCATTTGTTTGTTCTATAAACATTCAATTCAGGTGCGGACAGATAATTAAAATGATGATAACAATGCTAATAATAACTTTTCTTCGGGAAAAAAATTTTCAATTAAATTTCAATTTCATATTCAAATTCCGTTACAATGATAAAGCAATTGGTTGATATTTGATTTTACAGGAAAACTTGAATTTGATCATGGCATCATCATTATCGATTTAAATCGAATGTGTATAATGTGATGAGGTGAGGGTCAAGGGCCTGACGGTGGATTTCTATGCACGGCGTTTTGCTTCCGGGGTCAGCCATGAGATTCATTCATTGCAAACTTGCATAAACTTTGCATAAATTCAATATTATTTTAACTGGAAATTTGAGATTATTAATGACCATGTGTTTATGGACGAAAGCCATCATCATCATCATCATCATCATGGTGGTCTTCATTCAATGATTTGAATTTTGCAATACAATGAATGGCTTCTTAAATTGCAACGCACTTCGAGCTGAACAACAACAAGAAATGAAATCAACACACATAAGAGGATTTGGACTAACCTTTTTAATATCATTTGAAATTTACAAAAATTGAATGGATTATTACAAAGATTTCAGATTCATTTTCCCGTAGACACACACACACAACACACACTTCTTGTTAGGTTTGTACTGAAAATAAGCAGGAATTCAGCTTCGTTTACACACATCCTTAGCGTCATAGTAATACCGAATGATGTTGATGAGGTTGCATTCAAATGAATTGATTGCATAAGCGAGAAAATCAATTTCAATGATTTTTATTTTGCTTTCATTCTTTTCTTTCCATTCAAGTTGGATTTGAATCAAAGAAGAAATTCTATCATCATACAATCTATGACAAACAATTATCGCAACGAGAAAAAAAAAGATGTTGAAAGCATATGATAAGGTGAGATAATTTATTTAGCAATGTTTACTATAGTTATCGTATTAGTATTGACCTATAGAGTCGATATAGCCTCCGAAAATCAAAAAACATTCGATTCATTCGACACACACAGTTCGACAAACCGATTGGCTCTTTTTCTGTAAAAAATTTTCATTTCTCTTTTATTATCTTTGAACAACAAAAAACAACAACAAATGAAAGCAATGAAAAAAAAACAAAATTGAGAGTCAAGCGATTTTTCTTTGTTCTTTTTTTTCTACCGAATATCGCAACCAACCACTATTAAAAACGAATACCCGCATTGATCATGGTCGGGAAAAGAAACAAAAAACAAATTGTGTTGGATGAGAAGAAATCAAGACGATACATTGGCAACATCTTCAAAGAGTATAGGGAATTGCCATTTCTTTTTCTTACTTTGGAAGAAAAAAAAAGAAGAGATCTGATCCAGAAAGCAAAACTCGGAATAATAGAAGAGTCGGATACAAACGGAACAGAGAAGAGACAAAATTCGAATCTTTTCTTTTCAAATCCATCCATATATAAAACTAATTTTTTTATTTTTCATTTCAGACACAGAAGAAGAATCGTTCAGATGATTGTTTGAATTTATCAATCCAGAAAATCCAATTATATTATCATCATATCCGTTTCATTTTTATTTCGTTCTGTTGGTATATTTAATATATGTAACTCACCGATGGTCGATGTTAATGATTCTGAATGTGTGTGGGTGTGTATGTGTATGTGTATGTATGACATCAAAGTTCATCATCATCATTCGCGTGCTGAAAATTTTGAGAACATAACAAAACAGTCATCTTATTTTTATATCTACTAGGTGTGTGTCTACAAACCAACCAACCAACCAGACAGCCAACAATGCACACACACACACACCTGAATACATTATGATTATGATCCATTATATATCAAGTGACAAGTTTTATTCATAACTTCTTGTTAAATTGACATCATTATGATTTGATCTTTTTATCATCATCATCATCATCATCTTTATTAGCTACACACCTGTATATAAAATAATACATCCGGTGAAAAAAAAACCACTTGGCTGGTTAAATATTATTGGTTCATATAATTCAATCTGCACAATTTTTCGATGAAATCGGATTTTTCACCATAAAATTATTTCCAATCAAGAATGATGATTCATCATCATCATTGTTTGATTGATTTGTGATTTTGCAAAAAAAGAAGAAAATCCGTTTATGTGTTTTTTTTAGGAAAATTCAAAATGAATGAATTTAAATTTCATTATTTTTCATTTTAAATTTTTTTCATTATTTCAATCTACATCTTATTATCGATTGATTTTTTTTTATCAAATCAATAATCAACATTTCCTCATATTGGAAAAGTGAAATTTGTGTTCATCTTTTTCATCATTTCTGTGTGTGTGTGTGTTTATGTTATGACAAATTATTCGTTGGTCTATTTTGTTATGTTATAAACACACGAATATGAATGTGCTGGAAATTTTGTGATTATTTTTAACCACAAAACAACACGAAGATAATACAAAAAACTCAACACGAATTTGTAAATGAACAACATAAACAACAAAAACAAAACATAAAGAAATGGTGGAAATCTCATCAACACTACCAGTTTCATAATTGTCGTCAAACAATCGGGTAATTCACACACACATACATCGAACCCGGTTAATAGTCATCTTTTTCTTTCTTGTCTGTTTGCGTGCATCTTGGACAACGCGCGCACACACACAGGAAAAATTCTAAATTAATTTTCCATAATTCCAATTCACATCACGACCGTATGACGAGAGAAAAAAGAAATTAAAACAATTTCATAACAAAATATCTTTAATTATCTTTCATAAACATCAATAGTGTTGACCATTTTCAATGGTGGTGGTCGAATAATTCCAGAATATCGGTCACAACATCACCATTCGGTAGAAAAAAAAATAATCGTGATCAACAACACCTCGAAAGCAACCATCAACAATTACAAACACACACACACACAAAAGGATCATCATATAGCCATATTTACATAATGGCAGCCAACCTTATCAACAAATCATCAACCATAATGCATAGAAAAAATAAAAATAACAACGATAATGGAAAAATGTCGACGATAACATCGGGTAAATTAACTTATCAATTTATTGATGAAATTCATTTTTGAGAATTAAAATTTAATAATAAAAATAATTTTTTCACAGTTGTTATCATGATCACATTATTGGCAAATTTAACAACGTTCTGCCATACAATGATGTATCAGACGAATTCATCGCCAGCACCACGAATGAGAATACCATTAAAAGTACCAGTGATAAAAGGACGTGTACCATATCTAACATTAACATCGACAAAAGGTCAACAGATTTATTCGTCATTATCATCATCAACGGCGACAAATGATGCAAAATCATCGTCACCACAACCTTCTCAATTATCATCATCATCACCAACAACTACTTCAACGACATCATATCAGACATATACGGAAAGGCCAATATTGAACAACAACATTGTTTCATCACCGCAGATTAATAAGTTGAATCTACATCATCATTCCAATACGGTAAATGTCTGCATTCATTAGTAATGATTTAAATTTACCTAGTATTCATTGTTTCATGTTTCATAGCAGGAAAAAAACAACAATAAACAAATTATTCATAAACATATTAACAATAATAATGGTGGTGCAATACAACAACAGCCACAAGCACAGGAATCTGGATCAAGCAAATCCATTATATCTACGGCAACAACAGTCGTTAGTTCGCCGCCAATGATGATAAACAATAAAAATATTGTTGTTGCAAGCCAACATCAACAACAACAACAACAATCATCATCATCACCGGCACCGATCATCAAAAAGAAAATGGTAAGTTTTTATTTCAAAGAAAATTTGCTTCATATCCTCTGGCTACTGTTATGATTAACAATTTTTTTCATTATTCATTTTGAGGTTAAATTTCTATATACGATATATAAAACAAACAGACAGAAAAACCTTACAATAAAAGTGAAAACTATCTATTACTTAGAATCATTCATTATTCGATACAATGATCTTGATGATGATCATCATCATTGACATACGGACTTACGGATGTGTTGTATTAAATTACTCAATGAATGATAAAATGAAAATCTTCTATCAATCCAATATGTGTGATTAAGATAATGATGATGATGATGACTCTTGACTTTTACCGCCATGCAATAACAACAACAAAAATGAAATGATCCATTTCATCATATGTCATTCTTTGATATGTTATGATCGTTACCATTATTTTTTATCATCACCATCATCATCCATTATCAATCTTGATGATAATAATGATTGTCACCATCTACCACAACACCACCACCAGATTCGTCTTTATTGGAACAATCATCATAAGGATTATATTGTTATGTGTCAATTGTCGAATATGTCATTAGATGATTCAATTCGTTTTTTAATGCAATATATTCGAATTATTGGCTCCCTTTGCTCCATTATGACGATGATGATGATATAATCATAGATGATGAAATTTAAAAAAGGGAAAATGTTTCTCGCTTATGATCAAACTAATTGAATTTTTTTTAAAAAAATCTCTAATCTCATCATTTTATTCAGAGAAATCCAAATCACAACATAGGGAAAAGGGTGAAAAAGATAGAGGAAATTGATGTGCAATGATCATTATGAATTGTCACATACACAATTTCTCTAATGAAACTTGATTTTATGTTTAAAAAATGAAACTTTTCACTTTTTTTATTCGATCAATAGATTCATTCAGAAATCTTTATGTTGTTTTTTTCATTGGTAAAGATTTTTTTTAACTTTTCAAAAAGCAAAAAAAGAAAAGGAAGCGAAAAATGAAATGAAAAACATTTTTTTTCGTCTCGTCAAACCAACCAATTGTATTGTATTGTACCGGAATAGCTTTTTATTTATATGTGTGTGTGTATGATATAATATAGCAATATCAATAGTGTTAAATCGTAAAAAAAACTTGTGAAATAATAACGATTCATAAAGCGAGTGATTATTATATTGTTTATTGCTTTTTTGTTGTTCCATTATTTTCTCACTGATGATGATGATGATCATCATCATTGACAATAATAATGATGTTGATATAATACAATGGTGATTTACTGGATATTGGATGAGAATTTGACTTTTTTCTCATTTTTTCTATTTGATTCCGATTAGATGATTTTTCTTTTCTTTTTTTGTTTTAACCACAATTTTCATTGCTTTTTCATTTTAGCTTTTGAATTCATTTTCCCAATGAAAATAAACAATCTTTATGGATTGCACTAGGAAACAATGATGATGGCCAAAAGATATCGCTCAATGACGAAATGAAATTGTTTATTCATCATCCTTCTATTTTTATAAATCACGAAACACAAATTATTGATTGATCGAGTTCTTTAAAAAATTGACTTTTTTTAATCAGATAAATATGGATCAAAAAATTAATGAAACAGCAATACACTTTGCATTATTTTCATTCATTCATTCATATTGCTCAAAATTTTTTTTTTGAAAAAAATCTTTGTTGAAAAAATAATGATCAATCCTAATATAAAAGTTTCTTTCAATTCCTATTCATATGCGCGATTCATCCGGATTGTTTAAGTTTTGAACTTTTTTTTGAATATTTTACATTGTTTGTAATTTTACCGGGATTTTCTTGGATTTCCTGTGTATGTGTGTGGTTGTGTAATTTTAGACATACAATAAAAACAATTGATCCATCTAATCATCATCATCTATTTTCTTTGTGTGGTATATGGTATGGGGAAATGTATTATACACCAGATACATTATTGATTTTTTCCTCTGCCATTTCATAATACCTGATTATGTTCAACATTGATTCACAATCGGGCAAACATCAAAAAAAAATCTCAAAGACACCTGTTGTGTGTGTGTGTGTGTACAATATGGATCAGCAGAACAAAATCTACTTGTTCCACTTATATTGCACAAGTTGTTGTTGTTTGTTGTTTATTAATTGTTCTGTTTTTTTGTTGTTGTACCACTATCACAGCCAAAAGATGTATGATATGTTTTTTTTTGTGAAACCATTTTGATGATGATGATGATTAAGTGCTTGTTTGGCATTTTGTTGTTGTTGTTGTTGTTGTTTTCTCTCCCCACTTTCTCTCACCCTCGTTTTATTTAGAAATATATGCAAGAAAATAGGATTATATTTCATGTTTAATAATACGTATATTTAATTTTTCATAAAGACAAAATATTATTATTACCGATTATCAATCCTTAGCTTTCTCTCTCTCTCTCTCTCTCTATGTTTTATCATCATCATCATGTATACATCACCAATGGTTGGTAATTTATTCCATATGATGATTATTTTAAATATTTTTCCGATTCAAATCTATCTCGGCGTGTCTCTGAGAGAAAATTAATTAAATACTGTTGTTGTTATTGTTATTTCTGTTTATACTGTACCTAATCACCTACACTATTGATCTATACTTGCTTTACGTTTCCTTATTTTTTCCTTGTCTTGATTTAAATATTTTTTTTCTTTGATTCTCTGGATGCAATATGATAATTATGTGGATTTCTTGCCTGAATCACAACATTAATATATCGGATGAAAATTGAAATTTCTGTCATTTTTCATTTAGCTTGTTTTCGATCTAATTTTTCCTTGATTGATTGATGATGATGATTACGGCGATGAAAACAGATCAATAATGATAGGCGATATAATGTTGGTTATCATCTAAATTGATCGGAATTTTCTCATTCAAAAAATATTTCTAATCAAAATTCGGTTCTTTATCGACAAAATATTTTGCCCGGATAACAGCAACAAAATCTTATATCATCATCATGTTGATCGACGATCATATCATTCAGATTGGATTGGATCAATCAATCGATTTTTTTTGTCGTCGATTATCTCTGGCAATGATGATGATGATGATCGTTTTGTGTCCTGTCTACATTCATCGTTGTTGTTTTTTTTTCATTTTCATTCTATTCATATTCGTTTGTTGTTGTCGTTGATTTTTTCCTTTCCCTTTCCATTTCAGTTTGCTATATGCTTTAAGTTTTTTTTTATTTTCTTATCCAATTCGATTGAATGACAATTACCGATTGAAATTTTTTTCGTTTCTTTTTTTTCTTATCGATGATGATGATGATGATGATGAGAATAGCCAGCTATATACGATATATTCATTGACTCGATCATAGTTCTCATCATCATTATTATCATCCGATTATTTTCTTCTTCTGAATTGTATGATGATGAAAAAAATGACAGAATGATCAGCTTCTGTTTTCTTTTATTATTATCTCTTCACATTTATTATCGGGTTGAATGTTGTATCTATCTATCTATCCACGATTCAAAATGAAAAACGATTTTCATTCTTTCCAACGATAGACAATCTGGCCCCATTGTGTTGTCTTTTGATGTATGCATCATATCGTATTGATCCAACAACAACAGCAAACGTTTGGATCGAACAAAAAAAACCAGATTTATACATTGTGATTAGACGCTCGATCAAGTTGGCAAAAAAGCATTTTTTTCAAACATTTTCGTTTTTGATCGTCGTCGTTCGTTGTTGTTTGAATAAAATGAAAAAAAAATTGAACAATAACGAATAATAACAATTTTTTTTAACTTTTCTTTTCAATGATCAATCTTACAATGATCATACTTTGACATTATACATCGCATTATACATTGCACAAATACAAGTGCGATTTCCTTCTTGAAAAAAATGTCCCTCATCTTTCCTTGTACAATACATGTTTTATTTTCATTATTTTGTTTCCGAAAAATCTTTCTTTTCTTCAATATATTTCGGATTTTCCTAGCAAAAATTTTTGGAATTAGGCAGCTTAGTAGTGTATATCGATGATGACATTTTCATCACTTTTGAGAGATTGTCGAATTCATTCATTCATTCTTACTCTTCATTATTACCGTGCATGAATGGATGAATGGATGAATAGGCAGCCAGCATTTTGTTTTTTCTCCTCTGCATTTGTTTCTCACTTTCGTTTTCGATCACATTTTTGACCTTAATTTTCCCATTTTTTCCAATGATACAATTTCGTTAATTGAAACGCAACAACCATCAACAAAACAAACAAAAAGAAACAAGGTAGAAAAAATGGTTTAATTATGAAATTTTCTTGAAAAAATCTTTGAAAAAAGTTTGATGTTTTGATATGATTGAAATAAAAAACACAATTGTTCATTCTTTTGATGACAATGATCATCATTGCAATGTTAACTGTTGTTTGTTATAGATGTAGAACAGATTTCTCGTTGGTTTGTTTGTTTTTTTTGTATTTCGTTGATGATTGTGATTTTGAGAAGTTCATCGAGATTATTTTAATTGCATCGTTTTTTGTGGTTGTTGTTTCGCTTTGTTTCGTCCGATTATTTGCCAACAGAAGAGAATCATCATCATCATCATCATTATTTTTATTGTTTTAAATTATCAAATCGTGATCATTTTGTTCGTCGAAAGATTATAATTATCAATAATAAAACAAAAACAGAAATAAAATCTCTGACCAATGTTTATCTAGATTAGATTTGTGCTGAAACCTGATGAAAAGAAAAAAATGAAACTTTTCGATCAATAAAACTATTCTTTTCATCATTTTGAATCCATTTTTTTTATCAATCTTTTCACTTTTCACAATCCAATGGAAGAGAAAAAGATGTTGTTGAAGAATACTGTTTTTTACAACATAATTTTGGTTACATTGTTGTCGTCGTCGTTGTTGCTATTTTTTTCTCAGGTGTATTTGGTCAATCAATCATTCAATATCCATATTGATTGATTGATTGATTGAATGATGTGTCTAGATATGAAACTTTTATGAAACCCATTTTGTTGCCGCATCCTATCTACTCATCATCATGGTAGGATCTATGATTTGCTTCTGATCTTTTGATGCTGATGTTGCTGGTTGCTAGTTAGTTTGTTTCCTTCCACTTGGACATCGATCGATTGATATACAAAAAAAAAAATTGCTGTTATCTTCGTAGGTGTCTGTCTAGCTGTGTGTGTGTGCGTGTGTGTGTGTGTGTGTTGATTTCGTTCACAATTTGTTTTCACATGATTGCTGTTCAAATGTTTGTTTTATTTATTCTGTACATTTTCCCGCTGTGCAAACAACAACAACCGAAACAAAAATCGATTTAAATGCCGATCCTGTTCTGTTCTATTCTATTATTTTTTCTGATCTTTTGAAACAAAACTGATTGTCTTTAGTGTTATCTGCACATGTGTGTGTGTGTGTGTGTTGGCGATTATATGATTGGGGCTAAAATAGAAATCACCGCACACATTGATAGGATATGTTGGCTAACTGGCTGAAATCTGTCTTCTTATCATTCCATTGAATGAATTTGTTTCGATTTTTATCAGAGAAAAATTTCAGTTTTTTCCATTTTCATTTTTGGCCATAAAAAACCCCATGCACATCATACAGATGTGGCTAATTTTATTTTTAATTTTTTTTTCTTTTAGAAAAAATCAATCATTTTTTCCTTCAATTTGTTTGTTTGTTTGTTTATTTCTAAGAAAAATTTTGTTTTTTTTTATAAATAACAATTTGACAAATGACATTCACTTCATTTCATAATAATTGGCTTGATTGATTGATTTGATATTTGATGGATGATGATCATCTTCATTCAATACATTCTATAAGTTTATATCATTCCATGTGTCTGATTTTTATTCGTCGTTGATTTTACAAGCCCCTTAGATTTGTTGATTTCATGGATCCACTTTTTCTCGTTTTTTTTCCATTTCTTAACGAATCGGAAGCAAATATATTTCCATCATCACCCATGTGTGTGTGGCGAAATAATTGAATTTTCACTCATAGTGTGCAAGTGTTGTTATGAACTTTATGAAAATAACAATCATCATCATCATCATTAAAATCGTTTGAATCGATAATGACAATTCGAAAATAATACACACGCAATCTGTTTGATTTTGGTTAGGTCATTTTTGAATGAAATTCATTTAAGAAATTTTTTATTTGCCAAAAAAGTTTTTTCACCATTCATATACATAGACGATGATGATTATGATGAACGAACATTTATTTTCTATCAGAAACTAATCAATTGATTTTTGTTGATGTTTTTTTTGACACCTTGATTATAGTATTGATGTGTGTTCGTTTGTATGGCTAATCTTTGATTTTTCAATTTTGATTGATGAATTTTTTTCCTTTGATTCGCCCATTTTGTTTCCATTCCCAATCGATCATATTATTATCGCCAATCAATCTATCTAATTCGGCACAATAAACAGTATTTGCAAGTTGAAAAAACTAATTAATGTGTTTGTGGAGCATAATTGCCAAACGAAAAAAAATTCTATATATCCACATTATTTTGTTTGGCATATTTTGTTTGTTTTTCTCATTGTTTATGTGTCAAATTTGCATCTTGATTATAATTTTTATTTAACACCTTTTCAATTTTAGTTTCTCTCTCTCTCTCTCTGTGTGTGTGTAGGGTGAAAGTTGAAAGAGAGAAAATACAAAATCTATTTAATCCCAATTTTTATTTCATTTTTTCTCCGTTAATAATCGAAAAAAACATTACTGAATGAAAGTGATGTGAAAAAACCTCTGATGATGATGATGATCAATTCAGGCGAAAATGATTCTTTTCGTTTTCTTATTTTTCATATATTTTTGTACACCAGTTGCAGTTCTTATTTATCTAATCTATCTTTGGCTATTATCATCTTCGATTGTCTAATTTTAGCACACATCATCATCATTTGATTGTCTCCATAAGTAATCAACACAATAGAGACAAGTGTCGCACCTTAACGTCCATTTTTTACCGGTTTATGCAATCTGAGAATTTCCAGTCATCATCATGAAAAAATAGCTTTACTATGTATAGTCATTTTTTTCTCACGAACAACAGAAAAAAAAACAATTGTTTCAATCGAATTGAAAATTTCTAAACAAATCGATAGATGAAATCAATCAACTAAAATCAGATTTTGTTTTTATCACATCCATGATTTACAATGTTGCATTCAATAATATTTTCACCACACACATTTGTCATTTAAAAATTGCAGCTAATTGATTTTAAATAGCAAATAGCAAAATAGCAAAACTTTATTGATTTCAATTTTTTGTTGTTATTATGTGTTGAATATTGACTTTTGATTTTCATTCATCATATATGTCAAACATCTTGAATTTTTCTCAGTTTTTGTCGGACATGAGTTTCGAATGATTGCCAGACATCATGCATATAGAAGACGTAGATAATCTTTTTTTTCTTCTTGATAGAAAAAAAGGTTGCTTTTTTAGTCATTTTTTTGTTTCCAGATTTTTTTTCTCATTCATATTCAAAGTGATCATTGAGAGGCCATTGTCAGATTATTTTTTTTTTTTTTTTGATTTTTGAATATTACGAAGAACCATTATTATGAATACGACGATTTGGTCTAATCTTATCTCACGAAACGACGAAAAAAAGGCTAGATGGTAAACATAATGAATTGAATTGAATCTTTCCAGAATGTTATTCATGATGGCACGAGATCTTTCCACCAATCTTGATGAATAAATGATGGCCGAAAAAAACTAAAAATTTTACACATCATTTTCATTCAAGGCAATCATTTATTTATCAAAAAAAAAAAAAAAAAATAAAAATGAAAATAAAAATAAGTTTCTTCTTTTGTTACGTAAACAGCCACACCAAGACCCACACACACACACTTTAACTGCTACTTGGATTTTGTTGAATTTTTTTTAAATTTTTCACATTTATTTTTCGGCATCTTCAGGTCGATTATAATTCGGTAGTGGAAGAAGACAAACCAGATGAGCAAAACAGGCAAAGGCTTTTGAATATTATGATGATGATGATGATGAGATTCATAATTGAAGATTTGTTTGATATTGCTGCTAAACATTTATGAATGTCTATTTGTTGTGTGATGATGTTTAGTAGTAACGTATTTACTCCTACAATAATCACGCAATCTATGCAAAAAAAAGAAAAAGAATTATTTTGGAACCATTATTTGGTTCAGTCATCATTTTTTCATGTTTTTTTTTATTGAAAAAATTTGATTTTCATTTGCACTCTAAAAAAAGAAAATTTATTCATTTTCATCTCTTTTGTTTGTGTGTGTGTATGTTTGTACGAGAAAAAAAATGTCATGAATAGTAAACTTTTACCAATTTTTTTCACTTTCTCAAGATTTCTGATGATGAAAATGGATGATGTTGATGGTGAAAAAAAAAGAAACAAACAAACAACAATTTACCATTGAATAAACGAAAGCGAAACAGTTTTATATCGAGCAAGGTATAATATATCTAACTGCGGTTGGTCACAGAAAAACAAGCCAACAGATGCTGTCTTTGTGTTTTCTTTCATTTTTTTTCTTGTTCAAAGAAAAATATTTTCACTTGAATAAATTTTCACTTTTTAGTTTCAGTGACACAACTGAAAACGACAATCTGACCGACAATATAGTTTTCCGTTTCTAATCATTTAATTCAATTCAATTCAATTTAGCATTAATGAATGGGATGAAAATGGTGAAATTCAAGACAAAGATATAAGTCATTTGTTTGAATATTTCATTGCTTCATAACATATTCTCATCATGGTTATTAACAATTTGATTTATTTATTGGATTGGATATTATAATATAATCTGTCGTGATGATGTTACGACGTCATGTTTAAAAAATACACACAACAAATACATAAATGCATAAATCAATGTACAAAAATAGTTTTATGTCCAACAACTATTTTTGTATTGAAAATGAAAATTTTTTGCTCATGATAAACAAATGATGATCGTTGATTTACGTGATGATTGTTATATGAAATTTTTCAACACACGCACAGATGATATGTGATGAGATGACGCGTTTTTTTTGCTGTTGTTATTGCTCCATAGAAAACAAAGCAAGCAAAGAAAGAAAAAACCCGAATTCACTTTGCTTTGAAATGATTGAAATCGAGACTCGATTTGACATTTAAATTCTTTTCAATTAATGATGCTCGAAATATTTTCTTCCTTTTCATTCACTCTCTCTCTCTCACACACACACAAGATCTATGTGCTAAATGCATGAATTGAATAAAGTAAAAGTGTTCAATTCAATTCAATTCAATTCAATTCAATTCATCCTACACACTCATAAACATAAATATTGGCCATCATCATCATCATCTTGGATTGTTTTCATGTGAAAGTTGTTTATATAAAAGGAAAAGAAAAGAAAATATTATTTTTTCAAATATGAATGATTTAAATCTCATTTTCTGGGTGTTTTTAATGATCTTTTGTTTTTTCTTTGCTTCAATTTTTTTTTGATCATCAAATATTTATGATGATGATAGCTATTATTTTTATTATAATAGTAAATGTATCACGGCTTGGATTTCCTTAATTTTTTTTCAATTTTCATCAAATCTGAATTTATTACTATTCAAATTCAATCATCACCATTGCTTTAATCGATAATTTGCGATGAATTTATCGTTTTCGTGTTTGTTCACAAAATTCAAATGAAATGTATGAATGCTGTGTCAAAGAAAATTTTCATCGTCATAACATATTCAAAATATGTTTTTCCCTTTCGATAAATTTGATTTGAATTGAATGTTCCGGCTTTTTTTGTCTTCTCTAACCTTGTTTGTTTACATCTGTGTACCTGGTTGTGTGTGTGTGTGTGAATTTTGATATATTCATTTGATTGAAATGGGATTAAACGATTGATCGATTGATTTTTATTCGAATCAATCACATAAAAATAGTAGGAAGAGAAAAAAGAAATGTTCAACAGATCCTCTCGACACACACACATCCAATCGGATATGGGAAATTAGTTTTCCTATTTTCAACTTTTTTGTCACCGTAATTCATACAATCGCCATCATCAATCATGAGAAAAGCAAAAAAATTTCCACATAAACTAAGATTGTCACCTTCTGTTTTTGTTTCTCGTTTCATTCATTTTCGATTTCGGATACCGTTTTTCGATTGTTTGTTTGTTTTTATTTCCGCCGTCTCGATCATCATCATAATATCGATCAAAAATAAATATTTCGGAATACTTTTTGAAGTATCTGCTGTATTTTTTTCTCTTGATTTTTCAACGAGAAAAAAATTTTTAATGTTGAATTGATTGATTTGAATTGAATTGATCGGACACAGGGACACACTTTTCAATCGTTTTTTGTTTTGTTTGTTTTTTCATCATCAATCCCGGTAGTCATAATAATGTTTTGTAATAGTCAAATGGTTAAACAATGGATTCTTCATTGAAATCGATCCTATCCAGAAATGAATGTTTTTGTTTGTTTTTCATATGATATGCATTTATTTTTTTTTTATTTTTGAAAAATTTTGATTTAAATGATGCCATTATAATAATTTTTTCCTCTCTTTTAAATCCACAAATACAGAATCGTTTTCCACTAAACGAATTGGTCAATGTAATTGCACAGGCAGCAATCAATGGTGATATTCCATTCAATAAGGTTGATCTGAATAAACCATTCAAAATGCAACAGCTACAGATACCGATACTATTATTACGACCTGAAGATATTTATAAAGCATCCAGTAGCAATAATATCAATTTTAAACTTATCACAGCACAACCAATACGTATACCGATTTATGGTGAGAATTTTTTCGCTTTCAAATTTTTCAAATTTTTTCAATGACATTGCAATTTTCTCCTCTTTTCCATTCTTTAGAAGAACCAATCAATAATAATAATAATCAAAGACGACCAAGCATACACAATCGTCAACGACAACGGGATTATAATCAATTTAATCACAATATTAATCGCCCCATGATGAATGTTGGACGACAAATGAATTTTAATCGGCCACCACTACCACCGCCACAATTACCACAACAGCAACAACAACCATTTATACCATCATCACCACCACCATTCCCGTTATATGGCTTATCCTATACAACAAGCTCCACCACAACAGCCATTTAGGAATAGTGGTGGGGGTGGTCCACCACAAGTTGCACCGAATTTTGATCCAAATTATTCAAACTATAGGGGCAATGATGATAGTTTTCATATTAATGATGGTGGTGGTCGCAATAACTACAATCATAAAAACAACAACAATTTCAACAGCAATAGTTTCAACAACAACAACAACAATAATAATAATAATATGAATGATCCATATGTATTGTTCAATAATAATAATGGCCCAAAACATCCGAAATTGGATTTCCGTAAACCAATGATCAATAATAATCCTTCAGCACAACAATCTGATCGTATGTCCATGCATCATGGACCAAATCGACCAGCGCCACCATCATCACCACCATCGATCAAACAATTCAATATCGATACACATTCGAATAATCAAGCAAAAGAAAATTTTAATAATCCTAATGATAATAACAATAGCCGTGAAAGAGATCAAGACAACAGCGATTATAATAATAATCAGGTAATCACGACAACCAGAGAATTACCGGGCCGATTAATAATACAGCCTAAAATGAAATTAATGAAACCTTCGGATAAAAATACTAAACGGATAGTGAAAATGATGAATAATCAGAAAAATTATGGTCGATTGTATAATAATTAGTGATTCAGAATACAAAAAATGATAGAGACAAAAGTCTGAAATTGTATGGATTTCACACATCATTCTCATTTTGAATGAAAAATCTACTAGTTTATTCATTAATTCTCACACACATGTCTTACAAAAAATGTGATTGCCATATGATACACGAATATTATTCTGATTAATAATAGGTATGTTCATGTCAAGTCTATTTTGAATGTCTGTTTTTCCCCTTATCTCGCTAACACGGTTCTATCATCTCCACTCATATTTTATTCTCACTCACCATCTCTATCTTTATATCACTCACTATATCCACTTGCCACTAACATGATCGAACGAATCACGATTAATCAATCAATCAAAGCAATTCATTAATTAATTCATCACTTTCTTGTCTAACTAAAATTGGTGATGCTAAATGATCATCATAATGATGATCACTTTGACGATGATGAGAATGGAGATGTAGAATGTTGAATAACAACAAAAATCCGTGTTAGAGTGGGGCTGCTCAAATGGCTCGTAGATTGTTGAGCATCTTGAAAAAACTTTTCATTCATTTTTAACCATAAAGACAAAAGATTAAATTTCGTTAATTACCACATGGAAAATGAGAAATGATCAAATGTAAAAGTAGATTATCAAGAATGAGAAAACGATACATTGTTTCGAATGTGGGACTTTTAAATTTAGAAATAGAAAACTAGAAAAATTAAATCAAATCATGTAATTCGTCTCGAATTCTTCTTTATCATGGTACTTAATTTTTATTTTTATTTATTTTTTTTTGATGACCTTTATTTTCGACTGTGTTAAAGAATAAGGTGATTGAATTGATAAAAGTGATGGCTGTCATGAATTGAATAATCAGTAATTTGGCAATCCCAAAAATAGAGATTTCTTCTGAATTGATGATGATCAATGACCTTAATAAAAATGATGGAAAATTTTTCTTCATTTTTCACATCATTCCGAATTCTTTTTGATGACATTTCCACAACCGATATATATGATGCTAATGATGATTATCCATTGTTGTTTCTATCTAGCTAGTTGAAAATGATTTACCCAGACATGATGATGATGATGAATATTGTTATGTTTTGATTTAATTTACATTGGCCACAATATTATGATAATGTAATCATATCTATTATGACCAAAGGATTGGTGAATGATTATTTCGCATAATTATTTAATTATGACATTATTCTATTCTACATTGTGTGAAATTCATTCAAAATCCACACAATGTCCATACAGCTTCTAATTGTTGAAAAGATAGAAACAGAATGAGAAAATTTATTGAACGATATCAATTTTTGGCAATTTTCTTTTATCTTATCTATAGCCATATATATATATAGCTTTGGTTTTTGGTGGGTAACCAGGAACAGGATATGAATGTAAGCCAAACAAAGCAAAACAAAACAAAAAAAAATTTACCATCAACAAAATATGAAAACAAACAATTGTCCAGTCATTTTTATTTCGTTTGTATTGAAATCAAATAACGATCATCAAATAATGATTATGATGATTGTCTGGTCATCTCAAAAAAATGGATGAAAAAAGATTAGATTAGCCATATTGCCATTATTCATTCATTTTCCCGACTATATCGTTTTCGTTTCGTTTCGCTAAATCGAAACATAATGATGATGATGATAAAGATAGTATTGATCGCGTATGACAACAACAATGAGCATAAAATTATGATAACCAAAATAGCCACCAGGAAAAGGTAATACACACAGTTGTAATATGACAATAAAGATGTAATCATTGTTCATATTGACCGTGTTGTTGTTGTTGTTGCATTTTTGGACCTTTTCTTTTCAAATGTTCCATCATCCAATTCGATTCTTGCCACCGTCATATCCATGATTATGATGAACATGCTATTCCATTTGGAACAAAGACAACAACAAAACAGTCCAAGCAAGGTGGCCATTATTTCTCTCTCTCTCTCTCTCTCAGTTATCATCTTCAAATTTTTTTTGATTTAATTGTTGTCTTTTTTTATTTGGAAATTTTTTTTGTTGTATATCCTCAACACAATATTGATGGATTGAGTGGTGGAAAAAACAGGAAGGACGAGAGTGAAAGAAAGAGAGAGAGAGGAAAACTTTTTTTAAACGGATAATTTATGATCATGATGATTATGGCTATGTTTAATGGTGTATGGTAGCCATAATCAATTGGTACCATTGATGTCAAAGCATGATTCATTCATGTTCTATCTGTAATGATTCAAATTATTCTCTCTCTCTCTCTCTCTCTATGTTCGAAAGTCGAAAATAGGTCCAAAAATAAATTTAAATAATTCAAATATTTGGCCATTCTAATACAATCATTATTCACATATCACAGCAAGGATACTTATCTTTATAATACTTGTTGCTTGTTTATTGGATAGATCTTTGGCCGCCAAGTTTGAACCAGAAAATAAATTCTCGTTCAACATTGATTATAATGCTTGATTGATCAAGCAATTCTTGTTGTTTATTGCTCTTGATCGCCGAAAAGTCTTTAATCATTTTCTCTCTCTCTCTCTCTCTCTCTTTATCCGATCATCATCATCATGAACGATTACGAATAAATTTTTGTTCGTATTTTATTCAAATTTCTAATCATTTCATATTTTTTTCGGAAGAAAAATACTATGATGATGATGAGCTGATTGTTGTTGTTGTTTTTTTTGGTTTGATATGATTGATTTCATTAGATTTATATAGCTAAAATATGCACATTGTTTGCATATAAATTTTCTGTCGAATTTTTTTTGCGCAAAAAAAAAAAATCCATTGATTCAAACAAAATTTTTGGGATCGGTTTCTCCTGATTTTTTGAATGATTTTAATCGATTTTTTTTGTCTGATCGATCGTTAGCCATAATTTTTTTCTTTCCCTTTTTCATTTTCAATGAATAGGCTGTTTTGATTCAGTTTGAGTTTTTTGTTTTGTTTTGTTTTTGTTCCGTTTTATTTATCGATCCGAATCATGATTAATAGATTATAGGCCTCGTTATTGATTTTTGTTTTTCGGTAGTGGTGTTGATTAATCTTTTAATTTTGTTTTAATTTTTTCTCATCATAGACCCCTCCTCCGAAGCCTGATGCAATGAAAATTATACCGGCACCTAAATTGGATAAACCAGGCGAAGAAAGATGGCCAGATAATTCATTGGAAAGTGATTATAATCAAGGTAGTAATAATCAACGTTCACCAACATATTCGGATCATCATCATTCATCATCCAGTGATGATAACACTGATAATCAATACAATAATCAACACGGTAGCCCTTCGTCGGTCAATGATCCAAATACGATAACGCCAGCCCCACCTAAGAAACGAACACGACCAGTTATTCGAATCAAAGCTGAAAGGCCACCAATTCGTATCAATTCGGTTGGTCAGATAAAGCTAAAAGCAGAAAGACAAATGCGTTTAAAACCAAAAATCCGTTATATGGATAAAAATAAAGAGCTTCCTATCGATACTAATACTAGTAATAATGATGATGATGATAGTTATGAAAAACAACCGGAACAAAGTTCCATAAATCCACGTGTTCATCATCATAATCGTGGCCATAAGAAAATAATGACTGCCTATTCAAATGGTCCAACACGATCAAAAGTGATACCGGATAAATATTTACAGAATATGCCACCATTAAGAAATTTAGATGATATCAATCCAAGAACTATACCTCCGCATAGTAGTAGTGGTAAAAAATATACACCTTCATCATCTAGTTATGATCAGTTACCTAGACATAATTATAAAAATAATCATAAATCAATAATGAAAAGTACCAGCTCAACATCAGGTCATCATAATAGTCGTTCAAAGTCAACACTATCAACAGATGATGAAGATAATAATAAATCTGCATTGGATTTTAGTCCAATTTATCGTCCATCATCATCATCATCATCATCATCGTCATCGTCATCGTCATCGTATAGCGATAATGATTCCGCCGAACAACCAGCGCCAAAATCTGGACATCCTATGACTATACGTACGGCGGAAGGATTAGAAAATTTAGAAAAGAATAATTATGATAAACAATTGCTGAAAACATTGAAAAATCTAATGGTCACCGGTGGTAAAAGACATAAATTGGATTTCGAAGATAAAGAAGAAGGCGAAATTCATAAAGTACAAACAAAGGGTAAAATACCGGAAAAATATTTAAAACAATTCCCAAGTGAAGATAAATATCATCATTCACATTCACATTCATCAGTTCATGATCGAGATAATAATAATTCCGAGTTAGATGATAATCAAAGTGAATCATACCGTGATTATGACCCTCGAAGTATATCGTCATCAAATGAACCATCATATGAAGATATGGCTGATGATTTAAATGATAATACAGCATCAGATGAACGATATGAGCCGATACGATCATCGCCATCACCAAGACCGGTTCGACGATATCGTGTAAAAGGTTATGATCCTAATTATCAATATATTGGACCAGAGCCACATCCGGCTGAATCTGAACATACTGATCTAGGTATTAGTGAGATGGAACATCCGACAACAGCTATAACCGAACAAATTGGCCACGATGGTCGTAAAGTAAAAACCTATGTGCTGTCCGGCGTTTATAGGAAAAAAGTGGATGAAATCGTACGTAATGAAGCCGATCATGATGACGATGACGATGCTGGTGGTTCGTATTCAACGAATCATGCTGATGAATCCAGACAAATTGTACATTTTATCCGTCCGGATACAGATACCAATCATAATGAACAAAAATTGCATGAATTATTAGAAAAATGCGATGACGATCCAAATTCTGCTATTGTTGAACAAACGACATCATCATCTACATTGGCCGCTCCTGTGATGAATACAACTGTATCACCACTAACATTATCATCAACTGTCAGTGATATTTCTTCACTTTCTTCGTCGTCACATACTTTTTTTTCTAAGTCTGCCTTCTAAGCGCCATTCTGTGCCAAGCCAGTTAATTTTTCGATTCCCTCAATTGAAACACACACACACACACACACATATAGAAAGAGATATACACCCAATCACTATTACATTTGCCGGAAAATCAATCTGTCATTAATGTCATTTTCTTCTTATTTTCCTTTTTTTCTCTTTCTTTATTTTTTTATTGATTGATTCCTTTAATTAAATTATATTACATATAATATAGATTGTCATAGTGTGCAGATTCTATTTTCTCATTTTCATTTTCTTATTTTCATTATCATTTTCATTCATAATTATATCCTCTTTTTGTTATGATCATCACATAGCGATAATTCTTTGGCTTGAATTTTATTTTGAACAAAAAAAAAGAATTTATTTTTTTCGTCTTATTCTGTAAATAAATTAACTTTTCGTACTGTTGGAAATTTGATTAATTGTACGGTTATTTAATTATTTTATTCTTAATATGACTATTGTATGAAATTACAATAGTTAAAATCCTATTATACATTTACTAAAGTATAAGGCATCATTAAAAACTGTTGAATTGATATATAAACCATTTATTCTTATTTGACTGCAAGTCATATATTTGAATCTTAATTCCACACAATAGTAAAATCCTAAAACGTATACTTCCATCTAGTTTTTAAAATATTAAAAACAAGAGAAGAATTCAGTTCGTAATTGTCAGAAATGAATGATTTTTGTTAATTAGAAAAAAAAGTTTTATAGAAAATATCATTAACCCCATATATAGGGTTAATATACGTAAGGAGGTTATACGTATCATCATATTATCATTCTGATTGTTCGTTATTTTTTCACATGGTTTGAAAGAATTTTAATTATTCGAATGATGTGCATGTATATATTCAATGGTGAAAACAAAATGCCAACAAATGACAGAATAAAGTAAAAAGAAATCATTGTTTTCTAAAACTTCTTAAAATTGGATAAATATTTTCGAATGCTTGATAGATTTCGTTACGTTCTTTAGCGCCAGTTAATACTACTTTGCCCGATACGAATATCAATAATACAATCCTAGGTTTGACCATACGATAAATGAGACCAGGAAATAATTCCGGTTCATAACTTGAGAATTGGCTATGGGTGAGAACAAGTCCTTCCAAACGAATGGGAAATCGCACGTCACAGCTGCCGACCATGTTTTGGATTTTAAATTCAGAAAATTTTGCCTAAAATTAATGAAAAAAAACGATAATTTAATCACTGCAAATAATAATTCAAATTTCATACTTCAAAACCAAGTTTTTGCACAATTCGAGCATATTTTCGAGCTGCAAGTCGAGACATATCTTCACTTTTGGCTCCAGTACAAACCATTTTACCCGAACTGAATATCAAAGCAGTAGTTCTTGGCTCACGAATTCGCATTATAACTGCGGCAAAACGTTTTGGATTGTACTCGGCATTTCTTGCATGTAATGCTATTCGTTTAAGATCTAATTTACAACCTAAATCAACTGTGGATACAATGTTCTGTAATTGCGGTACAATTTGTGAATCAACAGACATTGGCGTGATCGGCGTACGAGGAGTCATCGGTCCTGGATAACTTTGAAACAGATTCGATGATGGAGTTGCCGGTTCATCTTTGGCTGGTGTTGAAACAGTATTATTATTATTATTATTATTATTTTGATTATTGTTTTGATTATTTTGTTTAGATTTCTCCGATTGAACATTGGTTTCATTTGGCACATCAGTTGATGTGGGAGAAGGAGAAGGAGAAGAAGCATTTTGATTGTCATTATTTTGTTGTTGTTTTGATGGCGGTGAATGTTGCTGACTTGGTGTCGATGGTGGTTGGACAGTATTATCGTGATGAGGTGGTTGCATTGGAGATGGTTGGGCAAGTTGACTTTGTAAAAAAGCCAAATGTTGTGCCTCTGGATCCAGTTCATTTTGTGAACCAGCAATACTTGGAATGTTACTGTAAGAATTTTGTTCCATAATGAATGTTACACATTTAGTTTCTACCAAATAGAAGCGCTAATTCAAAATGTTCGAATAGACACGAATGTGGTAATTCGATTGATTCAGGTGAGAAATTGTTGAATTATTTTTTCAATTTTGAAAAATTCGAGTTGAAACAATGTTGTTAAATTGCTATTTTGACCTAAAGGCACGAATTGTGTTAAAATAGCTGGATCAAATTTTGAATTCTTCTCAATTCGAGAACTTTATTTTTTCCATGAAAAAACGACCAATATACAAAAAAAATCCGAATACTGTCTTACAGAATTGTTTAAATACACAGCCGAATTGAATAATTATATTATGCAAAAGAAAACAACATTGTTAAAAAAAAGAAAAAACTGAAAAAGTCGAGAATGAATTAATCAATTTTACAATGAACAAAGTTACACTTTGAAATTATGAAATTTCAATTGAATAGCTCGATTGATTAAACCGGATTTAAAGATTCCATTTGTGAATCATTATTGTTGTCGTTATCAGATGATTGAATATTCGAATTTCGCAACTTGGCAAGTTTGGCTCGGTTCCTATTCAAGATTGTAACATGGCTAATACGAGATCCTTTATTGCCGTCATTTAAATCGGGAGAATTTTTATCCTTATTTGAGCTCCATATTGTTGTCGATGATGATGATAATTCACGAACAATATTCATATTTTGAGACATTGATGAAACAAGGCTTGATTGGCTTGGTTCAATGATACATGTTGTTGATAGAGATTGCATACCGATTTTATGCTGAGGTCCCATCACTCCATTCGAAACCAATGCTGTGAAGGATTTTTCAGCTAAACCACCATCCGATCTAGTATAAATACTTGATGATGTTGTTGTTGTTGTTGTCGTTGATGATGATGATGATGGATTATTATTCGACGATGAAGACAATTGAGCTTTCAAAATTGAAGTGGCTGATGTTTCGAGATTATTTACTTCTGGTGTTAAGTTGTTTGTACCAGCTATAGGAGTGGAGGCATAAATTTGTTTTGGATCAATAATTTTGGTGACTTGTTGTGGTGGTGGTGGTGATTGCAATTTATCATGATCACCAATGTTACCATCGATACTGAAACTGCTTAGATTGGTAGCAGAAGTAGATGGAATCATCAATGAAACTGGTAACTGAATTTTGGCTTGAGAATCGTTCAATTGATTTGGTGCATTATTTGACGACGTCGATTGAGGATTAATAACGAATACTAGATGTTTGTTGTTCGATTGTACTTGCAATGCTGACAAGTTGCCGGACATTGATAAATCTTTGACATTTTTTGATAGCTGTTGTTGAGGAATAATGCCCTGATTGATCAATGTTGCCAATGGCATGGCGAGTGATTTCGGTACAATGGAAGTAAGTGTTGTTGACGGCGATGATGATATTTTAGTTGTATTCGAAAGTAATGAAGGCGAATCGATATTGAACATTTTTAATGGTTTTTTATCCAAGTTTATTGCTGCATGATGTTTGGTGACCGGATCATCTTTAGTACTCAATTTGATACGATTTTCATCGTAATGATGAGGCGATTCAAAACTTTGATGAAAATTTGTTTGTTCTCGTTTGGCGTTGTTGGCTCCTATTTTTGCTGATGCTTGATTACTTTTACGATTGCCCTTGGTTTCTGTTTTTTTACAATGGTCATCATATACCAACTGACTAAACTTAATGATAGCTATGGGAAAAATTATTTCACTCAATTATAATGGAAAAAAATTTGATTGAAACTTACATCGCATAATTTTGCCAAAACTTTCATCAATGTTGCCATCATTATCATTAATAATTGTGGCCAAAAGACAATGAGTTTTAAAATTCTCATCCAGATTAAAGCCACTTTTTGAAAGCTTAACCGAAAGATCACTTATTTTGCCAGCAATCGAATCTTGTTCATCACGGTTCAAATGATGGCCACTAATCGGATCTTCACCTCCTAAATCAAGAATCGAATTCAATTATAATTGACATTTTTTACCGATGAAAAAGAATTTACCAGTATCTTCTAAAAATGAGCTAGAATTATCACTGATATATGGTATATTAAATGATTCAAATGGTTCATCATCAAATACTGCTGCCATATTATTGTCACTGCTGCTTGTAGCTGAATCCATATTTGAGGATTTTGTCTTGAAAATATTCGATTCCTTTATTATTGGTGGTGGTGGTGGTGGTTGGCGGTGGTGGTTGAGATTGTTCTTGCACAACTTCAATCAATGTTTCCAGACGATTTGTAACTGGGTTGAATGCATGATCTGCTTTTGGCAATGAACTAATATTGGTGGCTGTATTGTCAACAACAGCAATGGCCATCTGATTTAAAGCATTTTTATTACTTTGATCTTTCATTATTGATGACAATAATTTCATTCGTTTTTTTCCTACACCAATATCAATGATGTCTGAGAATTTTTTGGAATTTCGAAAAAAGATATGAACAAGACTCTCTGTTAAAAATTTAAAAATTTTAAAAAATATAATCTTTTCCAAATTACCATCAGAATTATGCTGCATTTGTGATAATATTTTGATTTTATCTTCCATCTCTTGTTGGCGACGAAGTGAAATTTGTGCAGCCATAACTCTTTGTCGTTCACTAATCAGAAAACATTTTGAACAAATACAATCTCGATGTGGACATGTACGTTTATGACCTTTGAGCGAATTTAATAAACCATGATTACGACAACGTGAACATTTAGGTATCTTAAGCAATAATTTAGAATCATTGTAGATAGCTGATTCGGAATTTGCATCTTCAGTAGCTTTCGATTTGGTTTGAATATCTTCCATTTTTGAATCTATTTTTTTTTAATACAATTAATTAATCACTTTATTATATTGGTAACATTGTAAATTGAAAATATATACCTCTCGATGATGTATCCAGTGAGATGGAAACAAATCTGTTCATTCATTCGAATGAACACAATAGAAAATAAGTAATAATTTCGTCAAGTAGAAAAATGATTTTAAGTAGCGAGAGAAAAGAGAGAGAGAGAGAGAGAGAGAGTATTTGTATTTTTGACCCGTTTCAAATTGTATATGATGGTAATAATGAAATGTAAAAATTGAAAAAAAAATCAAATTTATGCCAAAAAGAATGAATAGAGGTAGATTCGGTTAGATTTGATTCGAATACAAATTTTCCAATCAAGTTTGAGCATAGAAATAGAAATTGTTCGATTGTTCCGGTTTCGTTTTCTTTGGTGAATCAGTTAATCTTCAAAGCATTTAATGATGTAGAAATGAAATATTCATTTAAATAAAAAAAAATTTTTGACCCGTAGATTAATGAATTATGAAGGATATGATGCTAAGTTTCATTGTTTGGAAAAAATAAGAATTAACCAAAAAATGTAGACAATATTCGGTTGTGATAAATTGCGTCATACAAATAAAATGGAATAGTAATCGAATTTCGAAATGACCAAAATCTTTTTTTTCGTAGAACCAAAGAACAATTTGTAAAGGCAAACTCTTTGGTTGGCTGAAAAAAAGACATTTCGAAACTACAAAATTTTCAGATTTAAAAAAAAGAAAAGAAATCGAATGAAATGATACAATTAATTATGTTTGACACGATGAAAGAAAAACAGACAATTACCGGAATCTAAGGAATTGACTTTCTTTTTTCGGGTATAGATGTTGAGCGTATAGTTTTTTTTTGGAGACCGAAAATTATCACTACCAACCACGACACCGAAACGAAATAATGAAAAGAATAATGTACATTTTTATTACCGCCTTTACAACAAACGAAATGAAATGAAAAAATAGCCAAACAAACAACAAAAAAAAATGCTACACTTGCATAGTGGCATAGTGACAGGATGCTATTGATGATTGTCTATATGATGCGCAATAGCATAAAAAATTTGTATGCGCAGATCGAAATATATGTATCCGAAGGTCGATCGTCTATGGCCATGTTATTATTGTGTTTATATTCATGTATACGTCAACATTAATATTGTTGTTATCAATGTAAAAAATTTGCAACATTTTTCTTGGCTCATTCTCGTAACACAATCGATAATAATAATTTTGTTTTTATATCATCATCATCGCTTTATTTTTTTAAATGTCTAGACCATTTTATCTCACAGAATAATAAATACAGCATACATTTTTGGAAATGAACGCCAAAATTATTATCATCAGTGAAAATGATAGCTGGAGAGACCACAAGAGAAAAATGAAATAAAATGTAGCAGGCTATAACCAGCTATATATACACACTGTATATACACACCACACACCAAAACATACCAGGGAGTAGCAACATCATCAACAGCAGCAGCTACATTTTTTTCTCCTGTTTCCAGTGAATTGTTCACATATAAATAACTTTGCTACAAATATTGTATGAAGCCATTCCTATAGGAAATAGAATGGGAAAATCTCTTATTGACTCGAGTCAATAAATGTATGCACGGATCTTCCATTATTATTCTTTTTCTCTCTTTGTCTGTGCGTTTGTCGATTCGGCTACATCACAATCAGCAATGAAAAAAATGGCTATGTTGCTGCTATGGTGTTTTTTTATAAAGAATTTTCGAATCAACATTTTATTCGGTTCAACGTCCACTATTCACAGACACACACACATAAACAAATAAGACAGACAGACATGATTATAAGCAAAAAATGACAGGGTGAAAAAAGGAAAATTCTACCAGTGAAGGAAAAGCAAAAAGTAAATGCAACAACAAATGTACAATGCAAATTGCATAATACCCTCTCTATCCGTCGCCTTTGATAGATTTAGGAAAATTCGGTATAGACATGCATGCATTATTCGAATGATGATGTTAATGATAATGGTGGCAGCCATTAGGATTCATTATGCACCATATTCGATTATGAATAAGAAAAGGAGAGCCAATATGAAATAAGTCAAGACAAACACAGTTTGGATCATTTCATATTATCGAAATTATGGTAGTGAAAATAAATTAGCTGCAATTACATGATTATGATCCAACCAATAATAATCATACATATGTAGATTTCAAGGACAATGAAATAAGATTCATACGTTGTGATAAGGAGGTCATTATCATATTTGATTCATTTTGTAAAAAAAAATTGAACCTAGATTAAACAACTTGACTTACCAATATAATCAAATCTAGAAAATGTATCACTTATCATAAGAATAATTTCTACATGTGATGTTGATCTAATGAACAAATAAACATTAGTATAACAAAAATGACACTCTGATTCGATTCAAACCTAAATGGCCCAAAATTGTACAAGTAGCTTTCTGCGACGAACATTTATCATTCGTCTTGTGTGGTCTAGATACTAACCAATCCATAGATGTCGGATGATGATGACATTTTTCCAAGAAAAATTTTGTTTCTTTTTTTGTTTTTAATTACAAATCAAGATAGATGGCGCATTTGATTTTTCCAAAAAATTCCAATAACTAAGACCATTTTTTTCTTCTTGACAAACAGGTGGAGCTTAAATTGACACAAGTATGAAACATCATTATAAATTGTTGTTGAATGTCAAGAATGTCAAATAAATTTTTTTTCTTTTTCATTTTTTTCTGCATTATTTTTTTTCTATAATTTAAATTTCCATTAAACTTTAGAACATGAACAAAATGTAACAGTTTGAATTGAATATTCTCACTGATGATCATTTTCCATTCACGTGTGTGCATGAAACTCCGCGTTTATACGTTGCTAGTAATGGCAATATATTTTGCTGACTTCATTGTGCATGCATTCTTTTGTTTGAAAATTTGATTTTGTTTTTTATTCTTTCAAATTCAAACAGCAATCCTTACAAGATTTGACATTTTTTTTACAAAATTTTACAAAAAATATTGCCAACAAAATCAATCACTGACAAAATCAATAATGTCTAATACTAGTGGCGCTGACCAATGGTGTTTGATTGAATCGGATCCTGGTGTATTCACCGAATTGATTCGTGGATTTGGTGTGAACGGACTTCAAGTCGAAGAACTTTATTCATTGATGCCCGAATGTTTTGAAAATCTTAAACCAGTTCATGGCCTAATTTTCCTATTCAAATGGGTATCGGATGATTATTCGGATGGAAAATTACTTCAAGATTATCGATTAATGAATGAAATTTTTTTCGCTAAACAAGTTATCCATAATGCTTGTGCTACACAGGCATTGATCAATATATTAATGAATTGTAAACATGCCGATTTGAATCTAGGTCCAACATTGACCGATTTTCGTGAATTCACCAAAACATTCGATGCCTCGATGAAAGGTCTATCGTTGAGCAATTCAGAATTGATTCGTAAAGTTCATAATTCCTTTTCTCGACAACAAATGTTTGAATTTGACAATTTGAGTGGAAAAAAAGAAAAAGAAGATGTATTTCATTTCATCGGCTATATACCATACGGTGGTCGTTTAATCGAATTGGATGGCCTTAAAGAAGGTCCTTATGATTTGGGACCGATCGGTGATAATGAAGATTGGGTAGCCGTTGCACGTCCACTTATTGAAAAACGAATGCAAAAATATGCAACCGGCGAAATACATTTCAATCTGATGGCCGTTGTTAGTGATCGAAAAATGCTTTATGAAAAACAGATTGCCAATATGGAGAAACAGGCAAACATTGATGGTGAAATTCAAGCCAAGATTGAAAACCTTAAATATCTGATCAAGCAAGAATCGGTAAAATGGAACGTTATAAGGTATGAACAATATGGAGAGATTAATTTTTATTTTTTTTTAAAATCAATTTATCCATCTCAATAGATTGAAAACATTCGCCGTAAACATAACTATCTTCCAATGATAATTGAAATACTTAAACAATTGGCTAATGATGGTCGATTGGTCGAATTGTATGACAAGGCTAAACAACGTGCATTACAACAACAAAAACAAAAACAGGATAAATTGAAAGCCAAAGCTGAAAAGGTTAATTGAAAATGAAAATGATATTTTTCAATTTTTTTTTATTACAACATGAGACAATATTCAAATTAATAATAAAATTTATGGATTATTCTCTCCAATAAATGTTCGCAACATTCGAATTGTTGATAAAAGTTGTTGACAATTTTCTTCAGCTTCAACACGATCATTATCGCTAATCATTGATTTATTATGCTGTTTTTTTCGTTGCTGGAACCAATTTAACAATGATTTAATACGGCATTCCAGCTCAAATTGTTGTGAATGTTGATGTGCACGGCGAATAATTTCATTTGGTATGCCAGCCAATTTAGCAACATTAAATCCATAGCTTTTATTACAAATACCTGGTTGTAGTTTATATAGAAAGACAATATTCTCATCGGTTGGATCCTTGTCATTTTCATTCTCAATCATATAAGACATGTAGCCAAGTTTAATGTTAGCTTTGCCATTCAATTCACCCAGAATGGAATGATAATGTGTTGAGAATAATGTTCGACATTTAATTGTTTCGGCTAGATTAAAAATGATGGCCGAAGCAATAGCTGTACCATCAAATGTTGATGTTCCACTACCAAGTTCATCGATCAATGCCAATGATAATTTCGACGCATATTTCATAATCGACAAGGCTTCGCTTAGTTCGACCATAAAAGTACTTTCATTTTCCAAAACAATATCATAAGCACCGATACGGGTGAATATTCGATCCACAGGTGTTAGCTGACATTCACTAGCCGGAACATAGGAACCAATTTGTGCCAGAATGACCAACAAACCAACCGAACGCATCAATGTAGTTTTACCACCCATATTTGGGCCGGTTAAAATCAATGTTTCACCCATTAATTCAATATCGTTTGGTATGACTGTATTGTTGATCACTAGGAAAGCATTACGCAAATCTTTTGCACGTATAATCGATTGATCTTGATGATCCCAAATGAATTCTGGTAAACAAGAATTTGAACCATTCGATTCAAACAATTGTCGTGTGTTTGATAATGACAATAAGGCATCAAATTGTGAAATACATGAAATTGCTTGGCGCCAAATCTTATAATCTTGATCGAACCGAGCTAAAAGACGACGAAATATATCACCAAGAAGCAATTGTTTTTCATTTTCAGCCTGTTCCAGCTGTTCAATCATTTCGATTAATTTAGTCGTATGATAACGTTTATAACCTTTACGTGAACTTTTCAATTCATAATTTTCTTGCCATTTTGAAATTTTCGATTCACATGAATCCGGTACTTCCAATAGGAAACGATTCTTCAATGCATTCACATAGTTGATACGTGTTTTGAAAAATAATTTCTGCTCATTGAGGTAATCATCAAATTTCTTTGTAATATTTGAAATCATTTCACAGGCCTGATCATACTCATCATCGACACCTTTGTCCGGTATGAAATGGCCATCTTGACGAACTTTTTCTTCATAAAATGATTGTCGAAAAAATTGAATTTTATCATCGAATCGAGGAAACAATCCCCCATCTTCTATATATGTCATCAATTGGTGAATGTATTTGGATTTGAATAAATCTAAATTTGATTGAATGTTCTCAACAATTTTCGAAATCTGTTCAAAACCAGCAATAGTGTCGAGAAAAGTTTTAATTCGTCGTATACGATAAATGTCCGATTCAAATAGTATGGCACGTGCATCCGGATGATCTTTCGAACGTTTAAGCGATGATTGTGAATGAATCTGTGTCAATAAACGATCCAGATCAGGAATCTTTTTTAGCATTTCTTTCCATTGTTTGTGGTAGCCAGCAATGTCGATATTTTCGGCCAAATCTCGTACAGCTTCACGTCTCATTTCTAATCCATTACTTAAGCCACATAATGGTTGACATATCCAAGTTCTAAGCATTCGTTTACCGAATGCAGTTTGACAATGATTAATAATTTTGAACAAAGTGGATGTTTTACTCATATCGTCATGAGTTAATGATTCAAG
This sequence comes from Dermatophagoides farinae, assembly GCF_024713945.1. NCBI lineage: Eukaryota > Metazoa > Arthropoda > Arachnida > Sarcoptiformes > Pyroglyphidae > Dermatophagoides > Dermatophagoides farinae. The sequence continues at coordinate 9,055,721 of NC_134677.1, read as the reverse complement.
AATTTCCAAATTTTTCATCGTCATTGAATCCATAATCATATGATCGGGCAATTTAGTCATTACTGAGTTAAATTCTGGTGGACGATATACTTGGAACTGTCCCATTGACATGATATCATCAATTATCAATGATTTTTCCAAATAATCAATTATGGCACCCATTGAAACGGTGGCCAATTCGAATTCTGTTCGGGCAGACTGTTGAATCACATCGGATGGATCGAGAATTTCGTTTCGAAAATCGGTAGCAATATTTGACCATAGATTTTTTTCATAAATAAATTTCAAAGTTTGACTAGCCGATTTAAATCGTTTCAATTTCTGAACACGTGCAGCTGGGCAAATTGTTTCGATCAATTTGCATAATTTGTTGGATTCTTCAATAATGATTTCCACTGGTGAATAGTGTGATATCAATGTACGAAGTTTGGAATTGTTACGATCATCACGGAATTGTGAGAGGAAAAATTGTCCAATAGATACATCTACAAAACAGACGCCCAAATCGAATGAAGATTTTGTAAATTCCTAAACAAACAAAAAAATTGAAAATCCAAACAAAACAAATGAAAAAACAAATGAAATACCTTACAAGTGAAAGCCATTAAATACGAAGTATAATCAAGAAATGTATCGGCATCAATATCGGACATGTAACGGGTGCCGATCGATGATATACGGCAGATTTCACGTTTGACAACCTTGTCAAATTTTGTTGTACGTTTCATCTTTTTACAACGTTCGGTAACCATTTCTGGTGTTTCGGTTTGTTCAACCCGTGCAACCTTGTATCCTTTCTGTACCAATGCGTCGGCATATTTTTTATAGCTTTTTTCGGGAAAACCAGCATGTGCATTATTACCACGCATAAATAATATTTTCAATTCTTTAGCACATGATACAGCATCCATATGGAAAAATTCATAAAATTTTCCCATCTTAAAGAATAGAATTGTATCATAATTTCGTGATTTCAATTCCCACCATTGACGCATTGCTGGTGTTTGTTGTTCAAGAAATTCAATCGGCACATACAATGTTGATGGATCATAATTGACATTCAATTCATCATTGATAAGCATTGGATTTCCATTCAAATCTTTTATGTATTTTGGTTGCAAAAATTTATAGGATAAATGTGGCCATTGTGTATTTGTTGCTTGCTCCGATGAGGTTGGTTTATCCACATTCGATAATGATGAATATGATGATTTTTTGACAGTTTTTTCATTATCCAAAATGGCATATTCATTATTGGCAACATTTGCGTTTTCGGCCAAATTTTCATCATCAAAAACACTATCCTTTTCATGGACGATTGGATCGACTGGAATGAATTTAAATGCAATACTTTTATCTTCATTCATTTTCAGTGTTGTTATCGAATCGGCTGAATTTGTATCCAAAATTTTTTTCGTTTTCAATTTCAGATTCGATAGATTCTGAGAATCATCTGAGATTTCAATCATATCATCAAAGATGAAATCATCAGCATCTTTTTTGTATTTATTACTTTTCGTTGCTTTCACATTTTTCGAACTAGATTTGCAATTCTTTTTTGATTTTTTTGATGGTGGTGTCACTTCATCATCATCGTCGTTTCCAAAATTTGAATCACTATTTTCGGAAATAAAATCAACGTCAGAAGATTCTGTTTCTGGTTGATAATCATCTCCATCATTCTTGCTCACATTTTCGTTATCATCATCATCATCATCTGAACTGAGAAAAATTCGTTTGAATCGTTTATTCTTTTGCATTGAATCATTCGATTTAATCAGGCCAATTTTATCATCATCATCATCCGATGCTCGTTGTTCAGTTTTTCGTTTTGAAGGTGTTTCTTTTTCCAAACAATTACGTGTAGCAGTTTTGCAATTATTTTCACTTTTATTTGATCGATCAGAAAGTTCAATTCGTTTATCCGATACATCATCCTTTGATTTCGATTGGATGGTTGAGTCACATTTTTCCACAGATTTCGGTGTAGTACGAGAAAAATAATTCAACAATGTATTATTCTGTTTAGGTGTTTGACAACCACGAAATGGTGATTTCTTCATCGCTTTTGTTGTTTTTTTTTTTTGTTTGAATTAAAACTGCATTTTTCAATCGACACAGGATTTAAATTTTGATAAAACAAGAATGATGAAACAAACAAAGAAAAATTCGTGAGTTTTCAATCAGATGACCAAAAGTGGCGCGCAACTCTTCACAAGTGCTGATTAATTGTCGAATCACTAGATGGCGAAAGTAAATTGGAACAGAAAAAAATTTTCACCAATAAACAATTTGTGTGTGTGTGTGTGTGTGTGCGGGAAATTTCTCGGAAACAAAATACATTCCTTTTCCTTTCAAAAAGTTTGTATTCGGTTGTTTTGCGGTAAATTATTTGGGCGAAAATAATTCAATCAACAGTTGAATATTTATTTGATCAAAAAGAAATTTTTTTTTTCTTTTCGTTTTTCAATACGAAAAAACAAACGAAATGAAAGAGAGATTGGTAGGGAAAAAAATTGTGTATATGACTTTAAAGAATTTTTTTTAATGATATTAATTATAAAGGAAAAAATCGTACAAATCATTTTGCGTTGTATTCAAATTCGATACCGGAACAAAATAACATTATTATTCGTTTCCGGAGACAATTTATCATGATTATTGTTGTCATTTTTCATCGGTTAGATTTAGCTACACGTTCCAATTCATCTTTTTTCTTGATGGCATAACTGTTAGAAGAACCCTGTGTTTTCATGTAAAACAACAAGAAAAATTAGCCTCATTTAGGTCATTAATTTTGAAAAACTTTACCTTAGCCGCATTGATTAATTCATCGGCCAAACATTCAGCAATGGTCTTGATGTTACGGAAAGCAGCTTCTCGTGTTCCTGTGCAAAGAAGCCAGATAGCTTGATTCACTCGTCGAAGTGGTGAAACATCGACGGCTTGTCGACGAACAGTACCAGCACGACCGATGCGAGTTGAATCTTCACGTGGTCCTGAGTTGATTATTGCATTAACGAGAATTTGCAATGGATTTTCACCAGTCAGGAGATGTATAATTTCAAAGGCATGTTTTACGATACGAACAGCCATCAATTTTTTCCCATTATTACGGCCATGCATCATCATTGAATTTGTCAAACGTTCAACAATTGGACATTGAGCCTTACGGAATCGTTTCGATGCATATCTGCCTGCCGAATGTGGCAAGAATCGAGCATATTTTTCTTTGACGGCAATGTAATCCTGAAATAATGACGCAATTATTAGATTGATTAAATGAATGAAAATCAAGGAAACATTACCGTCAATGAAATGTCAGAGACTTGAACATCGCTGGTTGACCAACGCCCGAATAATTTGATTTCAATCATATCGGGCTCAGCGCTGACAAGTGGGGCTTCAGTATAATCTTCGCTCATTTTGTCTGGGCGGTGAATATAAAATTCTGCGTAAGTATCAAGATAGGAGAAAAAAAATTCTGGATGAATAAAAAAAAATTGTCTTCGAATCGAATCGGATTTGAAATTAATGAAAATTGAATTAAACGAAATGAACGAAAGATGTAGAATTTCAGATTCAAAATTTAACAAAAAAATAAGATTTAAAGGAAATTCTGAATCCAAATGATGATGATTTTCTACAAAAACATACTTTTGGATTGAGAGACCACAATCAATTTGCAGGCAAAGAGTGTTGTGTGTGAGGAAAAGGATGTGCTGCCACAAAGAGCAAATGCATGCAAAATGCTACACATGCGCAAATCGAGAACATGTGTCTGTTGCTGTTGATTTGTTTGTATCCATTCATATATGAGAGGATTTAAAGCAAAAAAAAAAAAAAAAAAAAAACCAACATTGCCCGTTATTTGAAAAAAATTCATTTATTTTAGGACTAAAAAAATGAAATAATCAATTTTCATTAGACATTAACGATTGTTTTGTAATCATTTGTTCGAATTTGGGCAGTTTAGATACATCTGGTATACGGGCACGAAATCTACCCGACGAAACAGAGCCTTTTGCATCAAACGAATCAATGGCACTAGAATTAGAGAATTTATATTTAAATTAGTAAATTAGTGGTGATATTTTGAAATAGAAATTGAAATAGACATACATTTTTGCACTTTTTTCAACAAGTAGTTGATTTCCAGCAATAACAATTTGACCGGGACTTTTTAATGAATTACAATCATCAGCAAGTGAAATCAGTATTAATCGATCACCAATGATTGATGTTGGATCGCCAATAGTATTGAAAAAACTTGTAACAAAATCATATTCACATTCTTTTCGATGTATTGAATAAAGTCGAGGTTTATCCAACAAGTTAAGATATTTTTCACCTTCACATCGGGCCAAATCTCGCATTGCCGATGTACAATTCTGTAGAAACAAATTATTTAAAAAAAAAATTATTTATATTCAAATTGAATATCGTAATAGTGTACCTTTTGTAAACGTCGAACATTTTTCTGCAATTTATCCACAATAGGAACAAATTCTTCGGCTGTACATCTAATATGAAAAATGATTTGAATGTTATTTGGAACAAAAAATTAAATATCAGACTTACTTTAAGGATGTTGATAATAATTTTTCTCGCACCAGAATATTGTTCATATGTTTGAGCACACGATTACCGGAGAGAAAAAATAACAAAGTTTTTCCTTTTTTACCTTTTTGAGTGCCTAATAATTTAATCATTTGTAAATGAGATAAACTTGATACATGAGTACCGCAACAAGGATTCTTATCTAATGATTCGATAGAAACAATTCGCAATGAATGAGCATTCAAATCATCGGGTAATTCCATTTGTTGTCGTATGTCGGCCAAGTCATCTTTATCACGATATGAAATGGTTATGGGCAGATTTTCAAGAATTTTTTCATTAACTTTTTGTTCCAATTGTTCGATTGTTTCATCAGTGATTTGAGTTGAATCAAGTTCAATGTTTGAAATTTCAGCACCAAGATTCCAAGATGTTGTAAGTAAATTAAAATATTTTAATGCTACAGCTGTGATTAAATGTTGTCCAGAATGTTGTTGCATATGATCAAAACGACGATTCCAATCAATTTTCTGCAATGGCTGATGACCACAATCAAATCGACAATGGTCACCCTCTACGAACAATATAGCCTGATTGCCATCACGTCGAACATTTATAACTTTTTGATCATCCAATAAACCGGTATCGTATGGCTATTTTGGGCAGAAAATATACTGATTGATTGAATGGAAAAAATTGTAAACCAAAAATCAAACCTGTCCACCACCTTCGGGAAAGAAAATACTATCTTCCAATACAATATCGAATCCTTGACAATGTTTACCATTTACATTCAAACTGGATGGCTGACATGATCGAACGGGACTTTGGTACTGTTTGAAAATTATGCAATTTATTTTTTTGTTATAAAGAATTTATGTCAAATGATTATCATACCTCTTGTAAATAGCTATTTTTCTGACACAATAAAGACATGGTCTATCGGATAATTTTTGATCAAAACAAAAACACATAAAATTCAACAAAGCATGTGGCCCATTTAATTTACCAGACGTACTATATGGATAGAAATTCAAGTACACAATCAATAAATCTTATCGCGGCTGTTTTTAATGCGAACAACAACAACAACAACGGAGTTTTGTCTCAAAAAAATGTTGACTTTGTAATTTTTAATTTCAAAATTTGTTTGTTTTAATCCAAAAATCAGAAATCAGAAATAAATATGTTTAAATCAATTCGGCTATTGTCATTCGATATAACAAAAACATTAATCACAACCAGTAATGAAATTGGTGCTGAATTCATGAAAATTGCATCGAAATATGGTTTATCACCAAAAAGTGATGATACCGTTGCACGATTGAATGAATCTTTTGCCAGTAATTTTAAACGTCTTAATCAAGAACTACCAAACTTTGGTCTAAAATCCAATTTGACCTCTGTGGAATGGTGGTCACGTCTGATTCAATTATCATTTGCTGATGTTGGCTATAATGAAACGAGTGATCGACAAAAATTGGAACAAGCGTCACAACAACTTTATAAATATTTTTCACGCGGAAATCTGTGGCATCTAAATCCAGATGCTCGTGAATTATTATCGGAGCTACGAAAACAAAAACCCGAGATAACATTGGCGGTTGCATCGAATTTTGATGAACGTTTGGAAACAATACTTCGTGATCTTGATATCAGGCATTTTTTCAATTTTATGTTCGTATCACGACAATGTGGTCTGGCTAAACCTGATCCAGAGTTTTTTCAACATATACTCAAAACCGTTGAAGTTGGACCTAATGAATATCTACATATTGGCGATGATGTTGAAAATGATTATTTTCCTGTCAAAAAAATCCGAGCAAATGCATTGATTATGGATCCAACGATGGAAGCATCGGAAATAACCGGTGTAGATCCGAATGATGTTGTGCCTAATTTGAAATATTTTCAAAAATTAATATTGACCCAACAAGATGAGAAAAAATGATCGAAAATAACAACATCCATCGTCATCATGGCTCTATGTTTCTGATTTTTTTTTTTTATTTTCTTCGATTCATTTGTTCTCTTTTTCTTTGTTGTCATTATGATTCTTTATTCAATTTAATTTTTTCTGAGAAAAAAAAACAAAATCAAATTTAATTTTTCATTTTTGACAAATTGAAAAAGTGATTTTTATTCTCCTAGATGTCGCTACTTATTGATGAGTTTTTTAGGCAATAACTGGAGCAGTGTAAATAATAATGTAATGTTTTGTTTTTACATTCGAACTTTTTTGTTTGTGTTTTTGAAAAATACGAATCGATTAAACATCCAGAATAATGGATCTTACCAATACCAAAGCAGCATTGAATCTTTGGTGTAGTAAGAAAAAACTGAAAATAGATTATGATGTCAGAGTTGACAATGTTGCCAACAATCAACATACTTTTCATTGCGATGTATGTGTGTGGTGATTGTTGTTTTCAATTGTCGTTTGTGTGAACAGAATTGATTTCAATTAATAATAATACATTTTAATTTTATTTTTTTTGCATCAATTTTTTTTCTTAGATCAAAATCCAATCTATCAATCAGATTGTTGGAAGTGGAGCTGGAAACAATAAAAAAACCGCTTCGAATATAGCCGCATTGGAAACACTCAGATATCTGATTGAGCAGAATTATATTACAGAAAAGGAATTTTCACAACAATGCTTCGAAATATTGAACGTGAAACATCTTTTGTTTACAGATTCAGCAAATAAATCGGTTAATTTTGCCGCTAAAAACACTCAAATTCAACTACAAAGTTCTAGTAAAAATAATGATAAAAAGACAGAAAATGTTCAGAATGCGAAACGATCATTTCGCAATAATCATAATAATGGTCAGAATAATAGAAATCCGAAACATTTTTCCAATTACAATCATCAACCTACTCATCGTTTCGATGCTCCTCGACAACCTGATTATTTTAATGGCCCTACACAATATTCTGAACATCCTTCACACGGTCATTTTGATGGCCCGCCACCACCTGGTCACTTCAACGTTCCACCATCGGGTTATTACAATGGTCCACCTTCTGGCCATTTCGATTATCCACCATCGGGTCCGTATGATGGTCAACCGCCTAACCATTTTGCCGGACCACCTCCCAACGGCCATTTTGATGGATCGCCACAAGGTCCTTATGATTTTTCGCTACCGCCGTCACACCGACCTGATAATCATCATTGGTATCATAATATGCCACCGCCACCATCATTACCTCAACATCAGGATAGGCCAAGATTTGATGATTATCATCCACCGTTTCAACAATATCATCGTATGCCACCGCCAAATCGATTTCATCACGAACCACGAATTAACCCACATTCATTACGAAATTCCAATCAACAAAGAAATCGTAAATTACCGTTAGTACGAACACCTGAAACATCTATCGACGTTAACGATCTTAGAATGGGAAATTTGGAAATCAATGATCAACACGAAATCAATTTGAATTCATCCACGCGTAGCACTTCGAATAGTGAAGAATCATTAATGAATATGGTGAATGATGCTAAAAAACGCAGACCGGATCCAGATTCAGCTAGAAACAAAATTGGCTTGATTCACGATGAATGTAAATTTAATCTGGATAATTCAAAACAACAGCTGAACATATTTTTTCAAATTAATCGAATCAAAGCTGATTATGAATTTAGTTCTTTTGGACCTCCTCATTTAAAGTAGATTTTTATATAATTTTTTTTTTTTTTAAGCAATTGAATATAATCAATTCTTTTTTCTATAGAACATTTGTGGCTAAATTGAAATTTTTTGTTTACAGGAATAAGAAAGGCAAGTGAAATGAGATATGATAAAAAATTCATAATTTAATGGTCATTTTTTTCTTACAGAATATTTTGCAGAAGAAAGAGGCAATTCTAAACAAGATGCATCCCGTCATTGTGCATTGAATATTCTACATAAACTTTACAAAGATAATCTTATTGATAGTTTTGATTCAGAAGCTTTATCCAAACGACAGCTAATGAAAATGGTTAGTATTGATATTTTTTATTTTTCCCGTAATTTTTTTTTTGTCAATTTTCTTTTTTGTTTATAGTCTTTGATCTACGTGCTCAACGTAAAACCCGAATTGAAGGACCATTTAGCACAAGCTTACAATTATATTCAAAGCTATAACCATTATGCACAACAATTGCAGCTCATTAACCCAACGTTGAATTCGGAAGAAAGTGCACCGAAACCGGAAAATAGTTTTCTTTATTGGTGTCCACCAATGGAGAATTTCAATCCATGGACAAATTCCAATCTAGATGGAACATCGTTTGCTGGAAAAACTAAACAACAAATTAACATTGAATTACAAAATGAATTTCAGACAATGATTAAATCAACGAAATTTCAAAGCGTTCTTCAATCACGAATGAAATTACCAATCTGGGAACATAAGGAAAAAGTAATTCATATGATTGAAAATAATCCTGTTGTTATCATAAAAGGATCGACTGGTTGTGGTAAAACAACTCAAGTTTCACAGTTTATATTGGATTCATATATCAAAGCTGCCAATGGTGCTAACTGTAATATAATTGTAACACAACCACGACGAATCAGTGCCATTTCTATCGCCGAACGTGTTGCATTTGAACGTGCTGAAGAATTAAAGGATGGAAACTATTCAGTTGGCTATGCCGTTCGATTTGATCATGTATATCCACGGCCTTATGGCTCGATACTTTTTTGCACTACTGGACATCTTTTACGACGAATACAAGGTGGCCTGAAAGGTGTTTCACATCTTATCATCGATGAAGTTCATGAACGTGATATAAACACTGATCTATTGTTGATTATAATACGCGATCTTATCAAATTGGATTTGAATATACATGTAATCATTATGAGCGCTACGCTAGGTGTATCACATTTTCAAAATTATTTCAACTGTCGTAATGTTATGGAAATTGATAGCCATGTATTTCCGGTTCGCCGATATTATCTTGAAGATACGATTGAAATGATTAAATGGCGACCAAAATCACTTTCCTACATGGAAGATGATGTTGAAATTACTGAAGAAATTGAAAATTCTGGACAATTTGAATATCCGAACAAGATATCGCAAACTACGATTGATTTGTTAAAAGAATTGAAAGAAGGTGTCATCTGTTTTGAATTAATCGTCGCACTACTTGAATATATCAATTCATTGACGATAACCGGATCGATTTTGATATTTTTACCCGGATGGAATTCTATATTCAATCTATTGAATTATCTACAGCGTCATCCTATTTTTGGCAATGAAAGCAAATTCATATTAATACCACTGCATTCTCAGTTATCACATCGTGATAATAATCGAATATTTTTGCATTCAATTCAACGAAAAATAATCTTATCGACAAACATTGCCGAAACCAGTATAACAATTGATGATGTCGTATTTGTTATCGATACCTGTCTGATGAAACGAAAAATCTATGATTCACGAACAAATTGTACAAGTTATATAATTGATTGGGTGTCACAAAGTAATATACAACAACGACAAGGACGTGCTGGTCGTGTACGATCAGGTTATTTTTTCGTTTTATGTACCAAAAGACGATTCAATATGTTGGAAGAGTTTAAGAAACCAGAGATTCTTGTTTCTTCATTATTGGAAACTTCATTATTGATCAAACATTTAGGATTTGGATCGGTTACTGCTTTTCTACAACGAGCATTGGATCCACCAGCACCAAAAGCTGTTGAAGAAGCATTAGCTACTTTACGAATAATCAATGCTATGGATACAAAAAACGAATTGACCGCTCTTGGAACAATATTGGCCAAAATGCCCATAGATCCAAGAATTGGACGAATGGTTATCGAAAGTATACTATTGAATGTTGCATCACCAATCGTCACTATTGCTGCGGCCAGTTCAATCAATTACGAAATGTTTGATAATTCCGATTTGAATTTATTATTGCAAACATTATTACAATTAGATGAAGAACGATTTTCTGATCATTTGATTACATTCAAAGTGTTTAGCATGTGCGATAAGAATGATACGCTAAATACAAAATCGAATGCTTATCGTTGTATTAATTTGAATTCAATAACTGTGGTAAGAAATGCAAGAAGACAATTAGTTTCTATCCTAACAAAATGTGGTTTCAATGAAGATTTATTTACAATTAAACAATCATATCTATATACAACAGCTGAATTCGACATAATCGCCGGATTATTAGTGACAGCATTCTATCCCAATGTCTGTATACATAAAGATACTCGACGTATATTGACCAATGAAGAACGTATCGGTCTTATACATAAAACATCCGTTTTCTATTCATATGTTAATAATCAGAAATTATCTCGTTCGACCAATCTTAGATCACCCGTATTCATTTACAGTGAAAAATCACAGAATAAGAATCTAATATCAAGCAAACAGATGACAATGGTTACATTTCTACAATTATTATTGTTTGGAATCAAATCATTCGAATTTCCACCAAATATTGATGGCGTCAATACTGTTGCTGATACCGTTCTTTTGGATGGATGGATTGAAATCAAAATTGATCCCGAATTATTTGACTATATCTGGCAAATTAAAACCGAATTTGAACAATTATTGACCCGAGTTTGTAAGAATCCGGATTATGCTAAAAATGAACTTGATACTACCGTACTGAATTCGGTTGCGGCAATTTGTCTATTTCAAAATATCGAAGTGAATATTATTGGCAAATGATAAAAACAATTGGATCCATTTTTTCAATAAAAAAATTTTTTTTATAATCACTTTTATTAAAACCAAAATTTTTTCCAATAAATCAATCATATTTTATTGATAAAAAAACACAATTTTTCTTGAATTAATAGTTTAGATTGTAAAACATTGGTGGTTGTAAATATATATTCAATATTAATTAAGAAAATCAGTCATCATTTATATATGAATTAAAAAATTTTTTTAGACAAATCCGAGCATATTATAGACAATGTAAATTTATTGATGGGATTCAACAGTATTTGTGATGATTTTTTGAGCTCTAAAACGGATTTTGTCCTAGACGCCGCTATTTTTGGAGCATTCTTTTTCACAATAGCCTCCAGGATCTGAATCCAGTGTTTGTTTCGTTTGTAACACTAAAAGAATAGAGAAAATAATAATTTCAGAATTTTTGGCATACATGACGATGATGAAACTTACATGAAAAGTTTGTCTATTTCGTAGTAAAAGATTCAGAATGTATAATGATCGAAATAGAAGAAAGTCTGATCGCGGAAAATTTCGCAATAAACGAATCATAACTTCAAAAACAGTTTCATTATAAAGAAATATCGAATCGTTTCTAATCAATAAATTGATAATGATGCCCAGAATGTTTCCGATTAATTTTTTGTGTGGTTCACTTCGATTAAAATGATCAAATGAATTGATTAATACTTGCATAAACCATTCTGTTTGGACTATAATTTGACAAATTTCAATTGAATACGTTGTTGCCATTTCTAAATTTTCCAATTCTCTTCGTACCGATTCGATATTAGTAGCAGTACGGAATCGATCAATCGATTTTTGGATAATGTTTATCAATTTTTTATTTTCGGTCGCCGTCTGATTGGCATAATCTAATCGATCAAGAATTAGTTGTAATTCGTTAATCTTTTCACGTTGCTCTCGACGTACACGGTAACCACGCCAGAATTTCTACGAAACAAAAAAAATATAAAGTTTGTTCCAGATAAAAAGATATTCCAAACCTGAATTTTGATTGCTGCATTCTCGCATTTTTGTTTGTGTTGTTCAACGACAGTTTTAACGACGGTTTGCCACTTATTGATCACTTTTCGTTGTTTACAATGACGAAACCAAGTTTGTATAAGGGTGGCAGATTTTTTCTTTGATTGATAATTATGATAATCAATAGTAAATTGACGATTTTGGCGAAACTTTTTTTGTACAAAAATTGTGGCTACTTTCAATTTTTGAAAATAGCGATAATCCATTCGCATAAGTTGATTAGCTTTGAATCGACGTTGTATTGCCATGACACTTTGTCGCAATTCAATAAAACGTTTTCTCTCACGATATCCACGCCAGTATCGTTGTATTACAATTGCCGATTGTCTCATCAATACGAATTGCCGACGATATTCACGAGTCCAAATATAGGTTTTAAATGTCCGTTGAATGATGATGGCGCTTTGACGCTGTAGTTGAAATTGTTCACGACATTTTTTCATCTCTCGATTGGCTCGGAATCGACGTTGTATCATTATAGTTGTTTCACGTTTTGTTTGGTAAAGTTTCCGTTCATGATATCCACGCCAGTATCGTTGGATCGTAATCGAAGCTTGTTTTTTGCATAAAAATTTTTGACGGCATTCCCGAGTCAAACGATACGATCGGAATGCTCGTTGAATGGTGAATGGCGCTTTGACGCTGTAGTTGAAATTGTTCACGACATTTTTTCATCTCTCGATTGGCTCGGAATCGACGTTGTATCATTATAGTTGTTTCACGTTTTGTTTGGTAAAGTTTCCGTTCATGATATCCACGCCAGTATCGTTGGATCGTAATTGAAGCTTGTTTTTTGCATAAAAATTTTTGACGGCATTCCCGAGTCAAACGATACGATCGGAATGCTCGTTGAATGGTAATGGCGCTTTGACGCTGTAGTTGAAATTGTTCACGACATTTTTTCATCTCTCGATTGGCTCGGAATCGACGTTGTATCATTACGGCCGTTTCACGTTTTGTTTGGTAAAGTTTCCGTTCATGATATCCACGCCAGTATCGTTGGATCGTAATCGAAGCTTGTTTTTTTCTCAAAAATTTTTGACGACATTCCTGAGTCAAACAATAAGATCGGAATGCTTGTTGAATGGTGATGGCACTTTGACGCTGTAGTTGAAATTGTTCACGACATTTTTTCATCTCTCGATTGGCTCGGAATCGACGTTGTATCATTATAGTTGTTTCACGTTTTGTTTGGTAAAGTTTCCGTTCATGATATCCACGCCAGTATCGTTGGATCGTAATTGAAGCTTGTTTTTTACATAAAAATTTTTGACGACATTCCCGAGTCAAAAGATACGATCGGAATGCTCGTTGAATGATGATGGTACTTTGAAGCAGTAGTTGAAATTGTTCACGACATTTTTTCATCTCTCGATTGGCTCGGAATCGACGTTGTATCATTATAGTTGTTTCACGTTTTGTTTGGTAAAGTTTCCGTTCATGATACCCACGCCAGTTTCGTTGGATCGTAATTGAAGCTTGTTTTTTGCATAAAAATTTTTGACGACATTCCCGAGTCAAACGATACGATCGGAATGCTCGTTGAATGAGAATTGCAGCAACTTTTTTTCTTAAAAAAAGACTACGTTCTTGCTGGGTTGCAATCCATCTTCGAAAAGCTCTTTGAATTGCTACTATTTTGTCCAGTGATTTCTGGTATTCAATTTCTCGTTGTCGGAGATTGAAAATTTGCATCAAACGATCCAATAAATAAATGGTTTTGTTACGATTTCCGATACAAATGTCTTTCGGTGCGATTGTTTGCCCATTATAGTTGAAATCAATGCCAACCTGTTGTAACATTTTGAATACAATATCCATGTTGTGCAATTTCCGTGTGGTATTATTCGATGGATAATAAAGACTTGGCAATATATCATTCCGTTGATAAATGATTTCCAGAATTCTTGCCAATCTAAGACCACATCTGAGATCTTTACTAAGCATGGTGGCAGTAAAATTGAATTCTTCAACCGGTTGTTGAACATGTTCTAGATGTATGCCAGCATTTCGTAAACTTTTAGTTATATCACCAACCCCTGTTATATATTCACGGCTAAATGATATGATGATATCTCGAGACGATTTGTAAACGGCATTAATTCGAAATAGGCAAGGATCATGATCAATTAATCGATTGCGTTTGGCAACATCTAAAAAATGTACAATCAATACGAAATGGAAAAAGATATGTTCTTTGGCCAATTTGACGTTGTTTTCATTCATAAAATAAGTGGTTATATTTTTATTTTTTCGTTTGGCCACTTCTTTGAACGAAAGCAAATGTTGTGTTAAGAATTGAACTAGACAACGGACTTCATTCTTTGAGTGATCATTGATTATCCCATTGAATATAGTTTCGAGTGCTACCTTAAGCCACAAAGGATTGTAATTCATTAAAACTTCCAATATATGCTTCTTTGAACCGACATCCATGTGTATGGCTCGATCTTTACGGATAAAATAACGAGCAAATTTAATGTCTTCGAATAAAGCTTCTTTAGCGTTTGCTATTTGATCACAATGAAAGAAAGCAGTTGCTTTTTGTCGTAATTTGTCCATTAATTGTTGTTCACGATAAGCAATCGATGTTATTCCATCTTTTAACACTTCGATCTGATTTGTTTTCGATGTGGAACCTTTATATTTTGCAGATTCACTGATGAAACAATCGTTGATTATTCGGGCCGTATCTACGGTAATATTTTCAATAAGAAAACTTGTGGCCAATACTGAATTGATCCAGGTAACGTATCGTGAATCATCAGGAAACATGGGAATCGATTTTGAAATTTCATCACCAACAGAATCGAGTGAAGAAATGGAGGCTGTATCAATATCATGCTGAATTAAATGATAAAAATTATTCGAAAAACATTGGAGCAATTATTAATCATAACAATAATACCTTTTTTGTGTTGTGTCGAATAAACATTGTTTGTCGTCGATCATTTTCATTATTATCGTTAACAACATGCCGATCATTATGAATATTTGGTAAAGCTTGGCTCGGTAATGAAGTCGGTTTTTTATTCATTAACAATCGGGCAGCAAGTCGAGGTGGTAATTTAAATCCATTATTATTTTCTTTAGTATTATCAAAGATAAATTCAATATTGGAATCAAATTCTTCTTGGCCATCATCGTCAAAATCGATATTTTCATGGTCAATTGTCGGTAGTGATTCATTGTAAGTATTTTCCTCATTATTAATTGGAAGATAAATTGATATTCGTCTATTATCCATGATGATGAAGTAAAATTTTTTGGTACAATAAAAAAATTTTTGCAAACCAATTATGAAACATGGAAAAAGTTCAAATCGAAAATTCAAGTAAAAACTATCATCGATCAACAAACAAAAGGCTATTTAACAATCGAATGCTAACCGTTGAATTTTATATCCATTAACCAAACGGTTCGAATTTGTGATTGTGATTGGTTGATTTTATTAATGTTGCGCGCGCACCAAACAAATGGACATCAATCACAAATGCAGTGATAATGTGTGCATAACGTAAGAGTTTAAGTATGACTTGTTTTATTAGAAAAAAAATAAATTTTGAAATACTAAACACTATTTGGCGTTGATCCGAAGAAATTTAAAAATTAATAAATAAATGAAATGGACATAAAATGTTGGCTATCCGGTTTTCAAGACTTGATCTGGATTAATACTAGTCATGAACAGATAAATCTTTGTTGCCAATTCATTGCCAACTCGCCGGTTTGTATTTGACATTGATTGTATATCGGATAGCATATTGATAGCGGTAATCGATGATGATGATTTGAACATCAATTCATTGAATAATATCAAAGGACTATGAAAACGATTAACAATAGCTTCGGCAACATCATGGCTAATATTGGGAAATTGTAATAATTGCTGTAACCAAAGTTGACGTTTGCTTTCACCATCTTTCAAAGGATCAATTGTCTGATTTTTTTCGGATAAAGCAAAAAATTCCATATTCGTACGACCTTGACGATCGATACGAAAAATTTGTTCGACAATTGAACGTGAATAACGAAACAATATGTTGGCCAATTCCAGTCCACTATCCACATTGATGAATGATAATTTCGAACGTGATTGATTTTGATCATCATCAATGAAATGATGTAAGAATTTAAATTTACAATCAATCAATAACATATCGATATTGTCGGCTGTCATTGAATGTTTATATGGCCATTGTTTTTTATTTTGTTTTCGACGATTTTTAGCTGGCGGTTTTTCACTGTCTATATTTTCGGCTACAATCATATCATTGATTCTCCGTTTAAATGATTCGTCCCGAATTTTTTGCTGTGATCGTAGATGTTTTTCCATTTGATAGATAATCAAGCTTACGTTGTAGATATCATAATTTCGACATTGTTTTTTAATCAAATCAAATAATTCATTCGTTTTTGGTTCATCTTGTGAAATTAAATATGAATCCAGAAACGTATGTAATTGATCACATTGAATTAATATAACCAGATGATCGAATAGAAAATTATTCGATATTTTCATACATTTAAATAATGAATTTCCATTACGATTTGCAGCCAAAATCATTGTTTCAAGTTCAGGATGACATTTCCATGTGACACAGTAATCTTTCCATTTATCTTGAATCTCGTAGCCAATACTTTTCGAATGAAATAATGTTTGAATCTCCTGTTTGGCTAGATCAAACAGACACGAATCGATCATTATGGTCGTATAATTGATGACATCTTTTTGTTGAATTTTCGTTGGTCGATTCTGTCCATCATCATCATCTTCATCATCATTGTTTTCGAATAAATTTTTACTAATTGGTTTGACACGTTTTGTTTTGTTTTTATTTATCAATGTTTTCAACTTTCGTGATTGTATCAAAGCTTTTTTATTACTTCTCGATAGAATTTTACGATTGGTCGACGGTTTGTTATCATATTTTTTATCCACCACTCGAATCAATGGTGTACTATGACACAATGAATCATTGGAATCTAATTCAATCCAATGATCATCATCATCACCATCATCAAATCGAATATTGATGAAATCATTCTCAATGTTGGCGGGATTATCTTTAATCGATGTATACAATAATAGTTTATCAGATGAAGAATTTAATGGTTGATCTTCATGATCTTCAATGATTTGTACATCACTATCATCATCATCATCATTGACCGAACCATTTGGCATGCAATTTGATGGTATAAAAGTCTTTGAAGGTTTTGTAATCGATAATTCAACAATTACATCTTTGTCGTCATTTTCATTCGTTACGATGATTGGTTTGGATTTAGTTTTTTGATGATAATCTTTACTTATCGGAATCGGCTTAAGTAATGAATCATCCATTGAATCATCACTCAATTCGATTGGATCCATGAATTATTATTATGATCGAATTTGATTTGTTATAATTGAATGAAATAAAAATAAATATAAAAACAAAAGTAAACAATCAATACTTTTATGGCATATGTGAATGGTATAGTTTTATTTGCGCGGTTTGAACTCAAGCGCGAATTGAGCACGAGTTTGGCGCACTTTCATATATGATAAAGTATATCATATCTATAGTGTGCATTGAACAGACGACTCAACTTATGATGAGAATTTGTTCGATGATTATTGTTTTCAAATGAAAACTTTTCATTTTTTTTTTTTTTTGATTTTACATTTTTTTGGATCCAACTTTTGCATTTTCTGTTGATCCAATTGATTTGTTAGATTTGATTTCTGTGGCTATTGCTGATTATACGATGACCGAATCAAGTGTGGGTAAAAAAACTTCTCCCATGTTCAACACTACTAATCAATCGAGAAATACAATCGTTCTAAATGGTCATAATAATTTTAGTTCATTGCGTATTGAAGATCCGAAAAAAGGTTTGTATTTGTTTCAATTATCATTGAGCTAATTTGAAAATTCATCATTTAACCAATTTAGCGACATCAAGCCTAGAGAATGATGTTTACATGAAAATAATGATGAATAATGTGCCGAAAATAGCACAATATTTTAATGTTGTTGATAAAATTGGTGAAGGTACATTCTCTAAAGTATATAAAGCCAAATTAAAACGTGGTATCGAAACGGATGATAATAATAATAATAACAACAACAACAACAATGATGATGGTGAAGAATGCAAATATTATGCACTTAAATATATTATACCGATTGTGAAACCGGCTAGAATAGCAAAAGAATTACGTTTTCTTCGTGATTTAGGCGGACATTCGAATATTATACCAATAAAGACTTGTTTCTATAATTCTGGCCATACTGTTGTTGTTATGCCTATCGTTGAACATGATCGATTTCAAGATTATCTATGCGATTTAACTATAACAGAAATTCGTTCATATATGCGTAATCTTTTAATTGCTTTGGATCGTGTTCATTCGCATGGCATTATTCATCGTGATATTAAACCATCAAATTTTCTATACAATCGATCTACTGGCCAATTTGCTTTAGTCGATTTTGGTCTATCACAAAGTGAACGTGAATTATATCATACAATCAATCTATCGTTGTATCCATATCCAAATAAATCATCAATGAAAACAACAATCACTAATGATTCAAAAGTACGAAAAAATCTTAGTAGTAAATTTCAGAAAAATTCAACAAAAATTGAAGATGTTCAATTGAAACGTTCATTCAATGAAATGAATAATCAATCCAATGTTGAAAATGAAAATGCTAAACGTAAAAAATTAAGTCATCCACAACAACAACAACAACAAACGTCCAGTATATTCATTTCACCACTAACACCATCATTAATGGAGATGAAAAATAAGGATTCAAAAACAAGTTCAAATTCATTATTTGTACCTGGAACACCAGTTAAAACACCATTTAATGAACATGATACAAATGCATGTACAACATTTCAGCCGGAAATACCCGATACACCAATCAAAGATCAATACGCGTACAAAACACCAACGAAAACTGGTGAAATGCGCGTAGATAATGTGAATAAAACGCCGATTAAGACCGCCGTATTATCGATACCAGAAACACCGCCAAAAACTGTTCAGAAAAATTTACAATTTAGCCGTGCTACGCCACCGTCGTTAGTCAATCCAAAATATAAAGAAAACGTTAATCACTACAATACACCAAAAACGATATCGAAACCGATGAATTTTCGATTTCAAACTATCAAAAAATTGTTACATCCAGAATTATCTTCGATACAAAATGGCAATAATAACACTGTTAATGGTGTGGACAACAATTTAACCATCTCAAAATTATCTCAACATAATCATCAACAGCGGCTATGTGATTGTACGCAAACAGCAACAATTTGCCATGATTGTCTTTCAAAAATAGAATTAAATGTTCCAAGGGCCGGTACGCCCGGTTTTCGTGCACCAGAAATTCTTTTACGTTATCCGAATCAAAGTACAAAAATCGACATATGGTCTTGTGGTGTAATATTTGCCAGTCTTCTTTCTGGGCGTTATCCATTTTTTCGCTGTAATGATGATATTAGTTGTTTAGCTGAAATTATAACCTTACTAGGATCATCAAAAGTAAAACGTGCAGCTAATGCATTGGGAAAAACATTGACTATATCACGACGATCAATACCGACAATGGATTTAAAGAAAATCTGCATCAAATTGAAAACGACATCATTTCCACCAACAGCTGATGATAAATCGACAACCACCACAAATAAATGGTATCAAGCACCAGATTCTGCATATGATCTATTGGAACATTTGTTAGATCCAAATCCTCGGACACGTTTCAGTGCTAATGAAGCATTATCACATCCATTCATTATTGGAACTGATAATCTCAGTCTCGATGATGTCAAATCTTGTTGATGATAACAAAAGAAAACAAAAAGATCTCGTCTTTTATTTAGTTTAGTATCTTTCCATTATTTTTTTCGATATTTTAATTCCCATTCATCATTAATCCAATACAGATGATAATCAATTAATAACATACGTCATTCTATTCTTTTCTATAGAAATAATGCCAATTTTTTGATAAATTTAAAATAAAAAAAAATTTGTTTTGATAATTGAAATGAGATGCACGACTTGTTTGAATAATTTAATCTTTAATCGATCAATCTCAATGGTGATGATTTTTTTCAACATTTCATTTTTTTCTCTCCATAAAAGTGATTTGTAAAAGTGTATCATCATCATCATTATGGTAACTGGATCTTTGATTGGTGATTAATCATAATCAATAATCACATGATAATCACGATATATAAGAAAATTTCAATCAGGTTTTTTTTCAAACACAATTGTAATCAAACTTTTAAAAGTGTGGATAACAACGTTTTGGCGCCGAATTTCCGTTCTTTTTATAATAATGTCATTGTTTTATTGGCAAATCATCATTGATTGATATCGATTTATTCCCGAATTCCAGCACAAGGTGGCGCCAGTGATTCTGATTCAATTTTCAATTTATGGTTATAAAATGAGTTTTTTTTTCACTGTGTATCATTTGTGTGTGTTACTAACCAAAAAAAAAATTGAAATTTATTTCTGGCTCATCGACCAAGAATGAAGGGGGGTGTTCATGTGAACCATGATTGATGATTGGATTTTCATCTACGGCTGCTGCTGCTGCATTGGTCGTGTCGTTTGCACAGCATCATCATCCAGCAGATTTTTACGGACCATTCTAAATTGTTAGTGAGTGAATGTCGTGTTCAAAAAAAAAAAACTATCGCTTGATATGAAATGTTCAGAACAGAAAAAAAGGGGAAACAAGAGGGGAAAACACGATGATGATGATTATAGTAATGGCGATGGGGGAGCAATTGAATAAATTGAATCGAATGGAAAAAACAGGAAAAAAACACCTCCACCAATCAACCAGCCAACCAACCAACCATGTGTATGGTTCCCAAAAAATAGCCAAGCAACTTTATCATTATCAACGATAAGTTCTTTGCCATGGCACAACATTCCACCAATCTCCACCAAGCCGAATCCATTTCTCTCTTTGTTATTTCAAGTGTTTTGTCGAGCCAAATAAAATGTGTAATAGAAAATAAATGAAATACAGTGAAATCTAGGTGAAATTTGTCCATGTGTACCGGATACTAAAAAAAACAGAAATTTCTAAAATGAATAGAATTTTTGTTCAATGTAAAAACATGTTATTTACTTTATCACTCACATGATGTGTACTATTTATTTATTTATATTGATAAAATCGAGAATTACTTTATTTTCCCTTAAATTAAAAACGAGTTTCAACTGTAGTTACAAATATACTACACATATACTGTGTGTGTCTTTCGTCCATTTTGGATTTGTTTTTTTCCATCATATCAAATTTTTTTCTTTCCCCACAATGTACTATTGCATTTTATATTCATCATCATCATCATCATCATCGTTTGTTCTCTCCCTCTTTTGTTATGGCTGTGTTGTTTCAAGGCAAATTCAAATTAATCAATTAATTAAGCATTTTCGTTTGGGGCAAGAGGGTAATAGGAATTGTTGTTCGGTGCACACGATTCGTTGTTTTTTTTTGATAGTCGATTTTTATTGTGTCCTGTGGTGAAAAGAAATACCCGCTTGATTGAAATAAGATATTGTAGTTTAGTTTGGGTGTGTTGTTTGTGAGTTTTTCTCATTCATGGGGAATGAAAAAAAAATGTCTGTGGTGGAGTCGTTGTTACTGAGCGGACGACTATAGAGAGGGAGAAAAAGGGGGATAATGATAACTTGTGTGTTTGAAGAGGGGAAATTTTGCTGCGTAGTTTTTAGTGTTTCTTGACAAAAACTTGTATTTGTGTTAGATGAGGCGTGTCCTGTGTTGTGGAAATATAGACAGACAAAGAAAGGAATGTGTAATCAAGCGACATGCAACGGCAGCAGTGCGCACATCTGCTGTCCTTTTTAGTTATTTTCTCTATGATCATACACATCATAGGTCGATATGACTAAATTTTTTTTTGTGGGGTGGAAAACTACGTGCACACAACACAACACACACAAAGCAGTTTTTTCGTTTGTTCATAAAATGAAATGGCGTTTGTTGTGTATGCACAGCTGCAACACAACAACCATAATTGTTGTAAGGGGGGAAAAGCATCGTCGTTGTTATTTCTCTCCATTGGGAACAACGATTGATGATGATGATGATAAACCCCCCTGCAAAAAAATATACGAAATGAAATGAAACGATGAAATAAAAGAAAATGGTGGTTACCGTACATTTTCGGTTGTTTCCATCTAATTCTAAATTATTATGTCGCTTATTTTATATTACTACGTTGTTAGAAATTATTCCTATATGAATCATGGACAAATGAGGGATATTGTCCATTTTTTGCTGGATTTTTAAATAGGTAAAAAAACTGAAAAATTTTCGTTGAATTTTTATCATTCATAAAAACGAACGAGCATCGAACGTATAAATCCTTGTCGGTCTGGGCTAAAACAAACTTTTTTGTTATTTGCTTGCTTTTCTTTCGTTCGTTATATTTATGGGGTCTATGCTTTTTTCACAAGTAATTTTTTTTCTTTTTTTGTTCGTTTAGTTTTGCATGTGAATTTCATTCTCCCCCACCCACTAGTTATTTCCCCATCATCACCACTATATAGACCCAATCAGGGATCATTTGAGGCCAATTTTTTTCGGCTGGTTCATCTATTATTGTTTGTTGTATTTGGAATAGTTTTCTTGCGTTTTTTTTTTGGAACATTTTAGGTGAAAATGGAATCGAATTTGATTTAAAAATTTGTGAATTTTTAGCAATTTTTGTTCCATTTTGATGGAAATTCTAACTAACTACAACCACCGGTAGAGGGTTTGTATTGAGGGTGTGGTTGATATGGCCGGTTTACAATTTTCCATTTGGATTAATGATGCTTGGTCAGCAATTTTTTTCTTATTTTTTGCTGATTTATTGATTTGTTTTTCATGGCAATTACTTGGAGAATATGAATTTTTTTCAGAAATCATGGTGTAATGAGGTTAAAAAAAAATCTGGAATTTCGATACCAATGACATTGAATCCATTGATTGAATGAATTAATGACAAACATACAACACGTGGTTTTTTCTTCTATGTCAATTTGACAATTTGATTTTCTTTTCTTCATCAGAATGTTATATGATTATGATGATTACCGTAGTTTATATACAAGAGAGGAAGAGCTAGTGAAAGAGAGAGAGAGACTGGGCATAAAAGAAAAAAAAGTCTCAAATGAATGGATGAAAGAGAATTTGTATTCAAATGAAAAATAAACTGATGCCGGCTACTTTTCTGTTGTTGTTCTGGTTTTCATTCCAGCCAGTCAATGTGTTTGTGTTTGTGTGTGTATACAAAAGCTTGGTTCCTGCTACATACTTATCATCATGGATAGAATTCCTGCATTATGGTACAACGTGGATTCTATCAATAATGAATAATGTGGTGAATGAAACAGAAGCAGCAGCCAATAAAAATGTGATTATTACCGTGCATGTTTTCTGTTTGAGAATACCGGTAAAAACATCCTTTTTTTTATTAACCAAGAAGACATTTCATCCAAATATTACAGTAGATAAAGAAAAAAAAACGTCATTATTATTAGGGTGATAGACCGATATAGAGAAACACACACACACATATTCATTCAATTCAAATCATTCATTCATTCATTTAATGGGTATATTCATCGAATCGTGAATCAAGAGGCAATCCCAATGATACAACAAATATATAGATAGTGTAGCAATAAAGTATGGTGGCATTTTTTTCATTTCTGGATATTATTGGAAGACACACACACCGAAAAAGAGAGAGAGACATATTACATTCATTTAGTTATTTTTATTTGAATAAATGTCGTTGTTGTTGTTGTTGATTTCAGTTGCATGTTGTTATAACCTAACCAAAAAAAATGAAATGAATTGAATAAAAACAACAAACACATCCAAATACATTTTGTGGCTGGTTGCGTGTGTTGTCGTCGTCGATATATAAAAGGACTTGCAAAATCAATCGAGAAAAAATCATTTTACCAAAACGACCAAAATAGTGAAAAAAAATTGAATGTTTCATCATCAACAAACGTGTTTCATCGACCTCAGATCAGAGTAATACAATATTTATTTATTGGTTGAAAAAAAATTATTAAGAATGTGAATGTTTTTTTTTCAAATTTTTAAAAATCATCATGAAATCCACATGTCTGTTTTGTTTTATTTGGTTTTTTATTCGAGTCGAAATGGCCGCACACACACACAACACACACATGACCAACGGATTGAATTGGATTGAAAATTTATTGATTTTTTTCGTTTTGTTTTTTTTCAATAATCCTGGAAATGATTTCTACAAACAATCATCATGATGATGATGATGATGTGTGTTTGTTTGTATTTGTCATTGAAAACAACATATCTTTGTCATCCTTGAATTTTCTCTTTCTCTTTTTCTCTCAAATTTTCGTTAATTTAATCTCTCTTATTATAAAGGTGGTTCGTGTGGTTGAGATGAATTTCATGGCTTTAATCATGACGCATCAAAAACAAAAAAAAATCCATGAATTAATCAATGAATGAATGATAATGATGAAATTTTTTATTGAATAGTCATGAAATACACAAATATTTTATTATTATCATCATCAAATGGGAAAACAAAAACAAGACGAACAACATGTTCCATGAACTTTGACATGACATGAAGTTTTTTTTGAATTTTTTTTTTCTTAAATTCAAACATATCGATCCGATCGATCCAAAATCAATGATTGGAAATTTAACATGCGCTTTGGATTCTTCATCAATCAAATGGATGATGGTTGTGGTGTGGTCGGACCGGGGAGAAGGATTCTGAATTGAACAATTTTCAAACACTTTTCAAACACACGCAAAGCAAAAAATTCAAATAAAACATGAAATTTTTTCTTTTCACAGACACCGGCTTTACCACCACCAACAATAAAAATCTTGGATGAACTTTTTTCCATGTAAAAAATTCAAACAAGAGAAAAAAAAATTCGAATGAAAAATGGATGACGTAGTATATTTTGGAACGAAACTTTCATTTCATTTTTTCTTGTTGGAACCATGAAAACTTGCCTTCACTATTGTACAACAAGAATGATTAATCATTCCTGGTTTGTGGTTTAAAAACTCTCTGGTTAGTTGAGACCATTTGGTTGGTGGCCATTTGATGGTGATCTAATGAAAATGGAAAATTATTCTCGGACATTGTCACACACAATTACTATGTTTCGATGGTTCCAAATATTCCAGGACCTAAAATTGATTCAAATGAATAAATACAAACTTTTTCATTTCATTTTTTTGTATTTTATTTTTTTGAAAAAACGATCATTTTATTGTCTCAATTAAATATCAAAATTATCATTATTTCAAAAGTTATTTTTTTTGTCTGTGTTGTGAATGATTACAATATTTTTTTTTCTACAAATTTCTTTTCAACGCTAAACACAAATGGAAAATGTCAATAGATATTTTTTTTATCGGAAGGACAAATATTATCAGATAGAATTATTCAGATCATCATAACAATCAATTTTGAAAAAGATTTTTTTTTTTGGCCTGAGAAGGAGCACCAAATGATGATTGTGATTGAACAAAACAGACACATACACACACAGATTACAACATAATAATTCTTTTCATTTCAATATGATAATCGTTTTTTGATCAGAAAATCCGGGTTCCGAAATTGAAATGATTTATTCGTTTGGATGGGGGTGTGATGTGTTGTTGCTTTTTCTCAGGAATAAAAAAAAACAAAAACAAACCTGAGAATTTTTTTTTCGGTAACAAAAATCAGGGTCTAAATTCGTCCGCATTAATCATCATTCGATTTTCATTGAATGTAGTGATGAAAAAAAATGAGCGGCAAAACAGAAAAAAAAATCCAAAACAAAACTCAAGATTCATTTTTTTCTGCAATTTTTTTTTTAATTAATCAAAATCAATCAAGATTCTTCAAGTAGTAGTAATAGTAATAATAATAAAAGTAGTAGTAGTTTCTCCGTAAGAAAAAACAATGTGATTGTGGCATGTGTGTGTGTGTGTGTGTGTTGGATAATAATGATGATAATGAAAAAAAAGTAAGAAAATCAGAGTAATGTAAAGCATATGTGTGTAATATAATTTTTATTAAAAATTGTGTGTGTGTGTGTTTGTTAAAGAAACAATTTTGAAAATCAAGAATATTTTTTTGTTACCAAAAAAAAAAAAAAACAAAGATTATATACGAACTTCTAACTTCGATAACTAGCTAAAACAATATTTTGTAATTTCGAATAGAAATTGTGTGTGGATTTTCGAAAAAAAATCATCTCATGTGTCAATTTGATGGTGTGTGTTAAGGTGATGATGCTATTATGTATGAATAGCTAGAAATAGAGAGAGAGAGATAAAGAAAGTGAATGAATGAAAAAAAATATTTAGAATGAATAAATGTGTGAGAAAAAAAAATGGCCCGATAAAAAACACGATTCTAACGAGCCAGAAAAAATGACATTAAAACGATGATCAAAAAAAATCGAGTTATTGATGTATTATGGTGTATGTGTGTGTGTGTGTCGTCTGTAGGTCAAGAGAGAACAATATCAATAATGATAATGGCCGAATGAAAAAAAAAACGAAGATGGTTTGTCCTCAGAAAAAAAATCATTCAATGGTTTGGGGTGATTTGATGGTGGATGAGTTGAATGGTGAGGGTAATAATCATTGTTGGTTGGTAATGTGAGATTATAATCGATTTTTTTCAATTTTGTATTCATCGATAATTTATATGGTTGAAAAGAGGAAGGAGATACCTGAGGTTTCATCCTGGTGTGTTTTATGAGATGATGATGTTTTTGATGTATTTCCACAATGGTTTAGTTCCAAGAATATGGCGCCTGTATCTGTGAATAGACAGCACCAGTACCGGTCAAAAGATAAGCCGTTGTCGATGATGGCGTCAAATGAATTTGTTGTTGTTGTTGTTGTTGCTGCTGTTGTTGCTGGGCTTGTTGTTGTTGTTGTTGAGCAGCTGCTACAACCTGTGCCTGTTGTTGTACAGCGACTTGTGCTTGTTGTAATGAATCAGAATCCGATTCTTCATTAGAACCTTCACGTCTTTCCTGTTGATTTTGTTGAGCTGTATTAGCTTGTTGTCCTTTACGACGGTATTCTTCCATCGATGATTCATATCGCACACGTTCCTGATTTTGACGTTCAACATAAGGCCGTTTGTCATCTTCGGTCATATTACGCCATCGTTCACCGCCAAGTTTGGCCAATGCAGCTACACCACCTTCTGGTTCTTTACCAGCCATTTCTTTTCTAAAATCAACCATGAATAACATGAATGCTGTTCCCGGTCGTTTTGGTTTGGAAGCATCACGTGCTGGTTTGTATATAGCCATTTCTCGTTTATAACGATCCCTATCTTTGGATGCAGCATCTAAAAATGGTTTCTTCTCCTCTTCGGACATCTGTGCCCATTTAGCAGCACATTCTTTACCAAATTCGGCGATCTTTGGTACTGGACGACCATTTTTCTTTAATTCTTCACGATACCATTGTGTAAAATTGATAAATGGCGTTGCCGCACGTTTCGGTGCAGGTACTCCATCCTTATTAACCTTGGGTTTTTTCTGTTTTTTATGACCATGATGATGATGTTGTTGATGATGCTGTTGTGACATTGTATTTGCAACGGCAACCGTTGGCTGAACGTTTGTCGTATAAACAATTTGACCATGTGCTAATTGATGTTGACCGGCATTATTTAGCTGACCAGGCATTACAGTCAAATTTAAACCAGTTGCAGAAATCATTTGTGACATCGGAATCTGTGCCATTGTTGCAGGATGAAGTTGATTCGCATTAATTGCGGCGTGATGCGCCATAGCTTGATGATAATCAGCGTAATCGGACATCATTCGAACAAGATAACAAAAAAAAGAATTTTTGTTGGTTTTTGAGGACCAATATGAAATATAAGGATATTTTGGGGCGAGGAAAAATTTTTTTCTAGTTCCGTACTTTCGATTCTGATGATTCTATTCAATTAGTTTCCGTTTCAACTAGAAAACAAACGACAGTATGGAACAAATAATGATGAATCGATCGATTAGTGTTGTTTTTTTCGCGCCAATATTTCTATCATGTTAGAGAGAAAGAAATGAAACAAAAAAAAACCAAGAAACATTAAATATTGTCATAATAAAAACATGACATATGTAAGAATATCTCAAAAACAAAAACAAATCTATACTGTGTTTGTTATTTCAAATCAAAACACCGGCACATGCATAGCACACATAAACACACCACATATAATGGATTTGTTTTTTGGCGCGCGATTTTTTTTCTCATTCGCTCATTCTCCTCTCTCACTCTCTCTCTCTCTTTCTACACGCATTCATTCATTCATTCATTCATTCATTCACTATACCTAAAAATGAGTGGCATTCATATCTCATATATATATTGTAATTGTAATGATGATGGACAAAATTTGGCGCCAAAGGTCAATGGTGAACACAACAATGAAATCCAGGTGCATCATACACATTCATTTTGTCATCATATTTTCAATTAGTGAAAATAGCCTACTACTAAATTAATATCATTTTCATCTTTTAAATTTTTTTCCATTATCTCTACGAATAATTTTGTCTAGAACAAGCATGAAAAAAAAATCCGTCCGTAGCCAATAAAGCCAAAATCAAAAGAATAGATTAATCACACATTTTTTAAAAATTTAAAATAATTTTTTGTTTTGTTTTGTTTTTAGTACACACCGTTTTACGTTGTTATTTTATTGATGTTGATGATGATGTTTTGTTGTTGTTATTATTATTATTTCTTCTCACTTGTTGTAGTTTTATTTTGTATATAAAAAAGTTACATACATTCACTATACACACAAATTAATGTTGAGAGTTATCTACACACACACACACAACACATTGAAATAGCATACACAATACACTCACATGTAGTTCACATAGATACACACACAGAGATTGTATTATTCACAAACGTTGTCTTTTTTCTTCTTTTTCGCTTTCTTTTTCTTCCTTTTTTTTCTCGTATTAGATTCTATTTCGATGTCGCTTGATACTGTGTATATATTTTTTCGATCGGTTTTAGGGTGAGTTGAGTTGGTCGTTGTCGTTTTTAGTTTTTTTTTTCTTTCTTTCGTTCGTCATTCACTTGGTGTGTGTATCATTATTATTAGTATTTTTTCATCATCAGTCGGTTGTCGGTTTTGAATGTATATATATGGTAAATGTATATATTGGATGTATGTATTATTGTGGGCAAAAAAGTATATAATAATTTTGCTTTCAGTTGTACAATTTTTTTTTCTTGTTGTTGATGTTGCTTTGTATATCACACATAGACCACGAGAGAAACGAAACAAGAGATACAGACACAAAAAGCAGAGAGAAAAGCACAGTGTATATTATACTTTACACACAAATAGAGAAATGAAATTTCTTCTTCAAAAGCAAAAGCAAGAAAAAAAAACAATATTTTCCACACAAACACAGCACAGGAAAAAGAGAAAACTTTACTACGTATTGATGATAGATAGAACTTTGAATGTAGAAATAGGAATTTACAAAGCACAAAAAACGCTATGTATTGTCAATGTTATATTGGTCGTTGGTGAAGCGCGCAAATAGAAAAAAAAACCATACACACAACACTCACACACACACATTAGACTTGAATCATCATCATCCAACACAAATAGACAATTACGATATACATACAACAACACATACAATACAATCAGTGCAACCAACAGTGGCAGATAGACTAGCTCAATTCAATGTATGACAGTCGCTTTTCTTTCGCTTAATAATCTTTTCTTTTCTCTCTTTTCATGTTTCAATGTGTGTGTGTGTGTGTGTGTTTGGTGTAGAAGTAGAAAAATAAATAAGAAAAGAAAAACAAAAAGATCATAGCTATTCAATGATGGTGGTAGCGGCATCAGTATACGTTGTACGTCATATATGATATTTCTATACTGCTACTACCATGTGGTGTGATACACTAAATAAAAACCACCACCTTCATTAACCATGGCCATTAACAACATTAACCAATCGTTGTCTATTTAGCCTTTATTCGAGGCGGGATCCATGAGAAAAAAGCGCGCGCACTTTTTACACTCATAAACCTTCTATCAATAATAGTAATGATTGGGAGGTTTTGATCAAGTTTTCAAACCAACATTTCGACAACTCTCCATCTAGTTTTGAATAATGCTGTTAGATGTATGACATACAAACATCATCTAATTGTTGTAGCAGCAGTAGTTATCAAAACGATGATTTTGATAATGTTGATGATCGCTAGGTGGATTCATGTCGTCGAACAAATAATAAGAGCGGAAGATGAATAGATATAGATGTGATGTGATTTTTTTCTATTCCTTTTTTTTCTTTCATTGATCTTACCATTGCAAATGATGATAAAGTGAAATGGAAAGGCAAAATAGGCGCCAAATTTAGCAATCAAGAACATTTCCTGAACATTGATGATGATGAGAGAAAATAAAACCATCACATACACATGTGCTGCTCGATTTTTCGGTCACCGAAAATTTCATCCGGTTGACAATGATATATAATAATGATAATGACAAAAAAATTGTTTTTTTCAAACATCAGTTCCAGATAAAAATTAGAATTGAATGATGAATTTTTGGACAAAAAAAACGCGTGGTTCATAGTGACAGACGACACTATCGTTTTGTCATAATCGATTATCATCACATGACAGGCATGATTTTAGAATTTTTTCAATTTGTTTTCGTTTCTTTCCATTTGTAATCGAAATGTTATCATGTTGGTTCCAAAATGATGAATATTGTGCCGAAAAAAGTCAGCTACGCACCAGCTGCGTATCGAATGCTTCGTGGTTGTTTTTGTTTGTATAAACCACCGAAAAAAGGATTCAAAAAAACTCGATTGGCATTAACTCAAAAAGTATCCGATGGTAATTTTTTGAATACGTTATTTTGTCATTAATTAATTAATTGGTCTTTTAAATAATCATCATATATAGAATTGAATGCAATGGAATGTCGTTCACCTCGTGAACGAATCGAAATAATTGGCGATTTAGATTCCGATTTGAATGTTGAGATTCGTTCTAATTTAGCCGATCATCCATTAGTTTCGGGTCCAAGATATGATCCTAAACAAATAGCCTTGATGTTTACCAATAACCCAGGATGGTATGCCAGTGGCATTATGGTTGGTTTTATTGGATCGGATGCTTATAAAGGAGCCGGATTTAAACGTTATAATCTTCCAAAGTTATATGAAATTAAAGGTGAATTTGGTCTAGCGTCATTGAATTACCGTGATGATGGAAAAGTACGAATGAAATCATCATATAAGCATATTCAGGAAATATTTTATGAACGAATTCTTTCGAAAATTGAAGCTGCTCAACGTTCATTAATGTTCAAAGTTGCGAATGTTAATATTCAAAGTGAAGATGCCTATCAAATGGCCGTTAAAGGCCATGTTCGTCCAGCTACGAAAGAAACGATGCCATTAATTACGGCCATAAAACCGATTACGTTTGAACCACCGAATTTTAGTTTTCAAGTTCAATGTCAAAATGAAAATGAACATTTCCTTGCCGAATTGGTCAACGAAATTGGTATTGCATTGAAATCTTGTGCACGTTGTACCGGCATTCGTCTGATACAATATGGACCATTCACTATTGAACAGGCATTGCTACAAAAACATTGGACATTGGAAAATCTGATAGAAAACATTCATGAATGTCAAAGGATTTTGAATGAATATGAAAAACAATTTCAAAAATAGTGATAAAATAAGGCTATTCTTTCTTTCTTTTTTTTCTTGTTAATTTTCAAATTCAAAGCAATTTTTTCGAAAGACTGTGATAAATGAATATGGAAACAAAATTATTTGATTGACAAATATATATTTGATATATTTCGCTTACCTATAATGATGATATTTAGCAAATGTTTCGGCCACAATCAACGGAAAAATCAGTGAAACATCACAGTATAATTTAATAGGATTAGCAGTCATTTTTATCTTTCCCCATGAAATTGCTTCATCAGGTCTGGCACCAGAATCCGAACCATCAAATTCTTGACCAGTGTTGATGAACACGGCATAATCAGCACCATTTCTCTATATATTTTTGTTTAGAAAGCTTTTTTTTGAAATAAATGATAATTTTGTTATAGAAAAACATACCATTAAATTTGCATTACAAATATGATGTTTAATAACACCACCTCCGAGTATGATCATGCCAGTTTGTCGTGCTTTCATACTAATCGTATTCAAACGACGAATGTCACCAACAATGTCCAATATGAGACCAGGATTTCGGAATGAATGCATATAGATCATATCACCCAATGAACCATCGGTTAAAGCCGGACAAAATATAGGAATTCGATTTACATAAGCCCAATATAAGACGGATTCTTCATTATTAATCTCTTTACCCAGCCTTGTAGCCATTTTCGATGGTGTCCATATCATTTTTTGTGTTTGTTGTTCACGAAGCATTTCATCCAATATCGGTATGATCCAATCTTCAAATAGACAATAATTATCATTCGGCACGAGAAGATTTCCAATTCGATTGATTCCATTCTGACGTAATTGTCGACCAGATAGATGAAAATCACCAACATAGGTGGGCGCTAAACATTTGATAATGTCTTCTTCAATACCACCAGCAGTGGTCACAATGCAATCAACCTGATATATAATATAAAATCATTATTATTGTTAGCTTTCGTTAATGAGAAAAATTACCATTCTATGTTGAACGAGAAAACGAATCGTTTCTCGAATACCACTGGAAATTATGTTCGAAGTATAGCCGAGAAATATTGTACATCCCGTTTGTCGTCGAATGAATGGATCATCTTCATATTCATCCGATTCGAATGGTTCCTGACGAGCGTTAAGCATTGCTTCAATTTGTTTGATTGCCAAAGCAAAGTTTGTTGCCTGAAATCCAGTGGTCAAATATGTTTGCAACAAAGCAGAATGATTGATTCCTTTATTGAAATCATAACCACCAACTTTTTGCTGTAGTAAAATATTGCCGCCAGAATCATCATTTATGTTTGAACTTTCAGTCTGTAATTTTTTTGAAATGCTTGTCTTTTTCAACACTGCTTCCTGGATCGATTTGAGCATCGGATCATCCATTATTTTGAATCATAAATTATAAAAAAATTATTATTAAAAATTATTAATCAAAACGGCATGGAACAGAAATTTACGTCATTTATGACCAGGCAAGATTGATGTTTGGTTCGCGTGTTCGAAACCGCGATTTGTGATCCAAACACCACCGATAATGGCTAAATCAAAATATGAATATGTTCGGCAATTTGAATCGGCAACCGATTATCATCTATTGTTAGATTCCTACATCGTTGTCCGTGTCGATGGACAATGTTTTCATCGATATGCAAAGGAACATAATTTTCTAAAACCAAATGATAAAAGGTAAATGTTGAATATTTGGAACAATTTTCTTTTTCAATTAATAAAATTTAATAGATGTTTAGATCTAATGAATCGATCCGCATTGCACGTAATGAGATCATTCTATCCGAATATCATTATGGCATATGGTCAAAGTGATGAATATAGTTTCATCTTACGACGAATGGCACAGTTTTTTAATCGTCGACAGAATAAAATCATTTCATTGATAACATCAACGTTTACGGCTGGATTCATTTACCATTGGAATGATTATTTTAGCGATGCGAAAAACACACGATTGATACCGAAAATAGCGGCTGATGGAACGAAATCATTATCGCTGACACAAACGATGAAATATCCACCATCATTCGATGGTCGTTGTATTCTTTATCCAAATGAACGAACATTAATGGATTATCTGCGATGGCGACAAGTTGATTGTCATATTAATAATCTTTACAATACAACCTTTTATGCATTGACCGGTGAATATACTCACTATGAGCATGATGATAAAAGTGATAAATTCAATGTTTCATTTCCTTATTGTGGTCCAAAATTATTGCCTAAATTATCGACAAATGAAGCAACACAACGATTATCACATACATCCAGTGGTGATAAAAATGAAATTCTATTCACAGATTATGGTATCAATTATAATAATGAATTGCAACAATTTCGTAAAGGTACAATTATCACATTGAATATGGAACAAATTGATCGTCGATTATTTATGGATCAAAAATCAACAAACAATTTCAATACGAAAAAGAATAAAAAACAGAAAAAAGACAAAATGTGTGTGGAATATCCATTAATCCAAGAATCATCAGATGATCAACAACAATTATTTGATCTAATGAATGTGGATATAATTTCTGAAGAATTTTGGCAAAAATATGATTCATTATTGAAATTGCTGTGATATATCAAATGAAATGGAATATACAAAACAAAAATGATTAAATGACAAAATGATCAAAGATGTTGTTGTTCCCATAGTTTAAACGTTCGATCAAATGAACATGATATTAGATAATTATTATCATTTGATACATCCACACACATCACTTTACCATCATGACCACTAAGTGTTTTGATCGGTGTCCATGCTGGATGTGCCCACAATTTAATCGTATTATCATAGGATGCTGTCATTATATAGTTTCCTAAATTATGTTCGAAACGTACTTTTGAAACAATATTCGTATGTGCAGCAACAGTATATTCTAATTTACGTTCACGTAGATTCCATATTTTAACGCTATTATCTTCACTTCCAGTTACAATTTGATAACCATTCGGTGAGAACGATACCGATATAACACCTTTGAGATGTCCATCCATAAACATTATACAACGTCCGGTTCGTAGGTCCCAAACACGGCCAAAACCATCACGGCCACCTGTAACAACAACACTACCATCACGTTGAAAATCAATTTCATGTACAGGTTTTGAATGACCTTCTTGATGTAGAATTTCTTCATTATATTCAAGATCCCATAAACGCCATGAATTATCATAACAACAAGTGGCGAGAAATCGTCCAGATGGATGAAAACCAATACTACTCACACGATGTGGTTGATGACCATTCAATGAATGTATAGGTTCTTCTTTGCCAAGATTCCAAAGATGTACAGAACCATCTACACTACATGATGCTAGATTTACAGCTTCTTCTGGCTGATCAATTGTCGATCGAGGATGGAATGCAATGTCATCAGCATTACAATTATGTCCACGAAGTGTATATTTCAGCTGTAATCCATTCAGTGACCATATTTTACAGAGACCACTCCATGATGATGTCGCAATTAGCGAACCATTCGGGCTGAATGAACAACTAGAAATGGGCCGTTGATCGGCCACTTGTGAACAGCTGATTTCCATTGATCGTAATTTTTTATACAGTTCCTGATTGTTTGCTTCACGAACTTCGTATGGGATTTGTTTATAATGTCTTGCCTCTTTTAATCGTTCTTTTGCTTTCGGTATCGAATATTCGGCAATCCATTGACGAGCTTTCAATAAATTTTCACTTCCAACATGATACCAAGTTTTACTAGGTTCTTTTTCCTCTTGACTTCGATCTTCATCTTTATTCTTTTTGATAGCATCTTCACCGAGCCTTGCCAATAATTGTCGAAGACGTTCACGACGATCAGCAGGGCCTTCGCCGAACAAACACATCGGTTGATTTAGATGTCGAAGATGGGCACGTACTTCGATATCATCCGTAGAGACGGCAATCTGTCGTGCTTTACGTTTCCGTTCCAATTCTTCCAATGCATTTTGTTTATCATTATTCAATAATGGTGCTGGTTTGAGATCAAAATATTGATTCGATGTATTGATATTCGATGATGTTGATGGTTCTGGCTGTTGTTGTTGGTTTGATTGTTGTAACATACGAACCGAATCTTCCAAACTTCCATAATGAACAATTTTCTGTTTTTTAACATAATCAATATCATTATCATTGTACATTTTAAATGAATAAATGTTTGTTTTTCTTGAAAAAAATTAATAAAAATCCCGATTTACGAAATACAAACAGGCCGGCAAATCAATCTTGTATCGATAGTTTCGTTCATCATAGCAAATGCGCTCGATATTTTTTTTTTACACAAAGCCGCATTCATTATATTGTGTGAGTGACAGTGCCCAATTGTTTGTTGAGTATTTGTGTGTGTAGATGAGGTAATAATTAACAACATTGGGTTGAATCTTATTTTGTAATAATTTGATCATAATATTTGGATCTTTAATTATTAGTGGTAATCTAATATCGAAAAAAATCATTCAATAATTATGGCTGATAGTGATGATGATTACGATCGACGTCGTGGCCGTGATAAATTCCGGCGCGAAAGAAATGATTACAATGATCGAAATATAAATAATCGCCGTGATGATTGGGCACCGGATAGGTAAGATTGAAATTTCGAATAATAAACTTTATAATTCAACGGACTTCTTTTCGAATTAGTTGGTCACAACGTGATCGCAATCAAAGCGGTCGACGTGATTATCGAGATAATTATAATTCAGGTCGAATGAATTATTCCCGTAATGATCGTTATAGTCCTGCGGATCGTAGCGGTGATATGAGTCCACCAATGAAACGAATACGTTCTACTGGTGGACGCGATTGGGATGAACGTTATTCCAATTATGATAGTGGATATCATGGTGGTGGTGGTGCTGGTGGTGGCGGAGGTCATCATGTTGTTTCACATTATAATCGCGATAGCTATGGACAACATGATCGTGAACGAGATGATGAGTATGATGATGTAATAATTGATTCAAGATTGAATAATTGTAAGATATTTATCAATAATTATTAGATTATATCAACCACCAATGATGACTGTAAAACAATTCGTTAATGAACAAGATGATCATCTTGATAGTGAAATTCTTATTTCTAAATATAATGATTATAAATGCGAATTTAAACGTACACAGATACAGGAATTTTTTAATCGCCATAAAGATGAAGAATGGTAAGTTTTCTTTGTTTTATTTGATTGATTGATTCATTTTCAAATCAATCAATCAATCGAAAAAAATGTTCGAAAATTTTGTTTTTTTTTCTCCTTAAATTTTCAGGCCAATCTATTTGGGCATTTATATTTATTCTGTGATTCTCAATACAAATAGTATTTGATTCGAATGTTGTTTTTTTTTGTAGCATAGTTTGTGTGTGTTGTTTTTTCTGGTGAATTATTTTTAGTTGAAAAAAAATTCATTTTATTCCAGTGTGTTTTTTTTTGAAAATCTTCAATTCTTTATTTTCAGTGTCTTCATTTCAATGTCAACTTTTTCTCTCAGATTTGACTTGGTTTTGTTTTGTTTTTTTTTTTTTTTTTTGTTTTTTCGTTTGTTCATTACATCAAAAAAAAAATTTTCCTATATATTTTATATCTGTGATCAGTAAATCGACAATCTTCCGTTTCACATACAAATATTCATCATCCATTAATCAATCAATATTGATTGATTAATTTATTGATTTGATTGAATTTATTCATTTAAAGTTTCTTTCATTTTGAAAGCTTTTTCTTTTAATATTGTGCTATATAACAAAAAAAATTATTAATTAGGTTTCATAGAGGTGAGAAATATATTAAATATAAATATATATCATTCGAATATGTTGATCATGAATAGAATTTCAACTTTTTTGTCCCATATACTCCTTCCATCTTCTCATATTTTTTTTTTGGTTATGTTAATCATTCTTTTTTTTCCATATTCAAAGGTTTCGATGTAAATATTATCCGGATGAGATGGAAAAACGAAAAACGAAAATGCAACAAACGTATCAGAATCGATTGAATGTTTTCATGGAATTATATGAAAAGAAATATTTTGAAAATGTTTCACTAGATGTTGATAAAGCTGAACAGATAATCAAAGTATTGGATGCTGCCGTTATTAAAATGGAAGGTGGAAACGATTTTGATCTGAATGCTCTAAACAATGAATTTGATGAACAGCAGCAACAACAAAAAAATATTGATTCTATTTTTGCTATCGATTCATCATCGACAACAAAATCATCATTTATATCAACGGCAGCTCCAGCAGTTGGTTCATCCGTTTCATCTAGTTTTGGCGATAAAACGGACGATAATGTAGTCAATAATAATGAGAATGATGGTGATAATGATAAAATGCCTGATGAATCTGATGAGAAAATGAATGAAGAAAAACCGGATGAAACAAATGTCGTTGATGAAGAAAAACAAATGTCCGAAGATGGTGAAGTATCACAAACACTGAAACCAATGATGGATGATGGTGCTGAAAGTGGTGATGGTGAATTGATTGAAGAAGGCGAAGATGCAAGCAAAGATGATAATGATGAACAACAACAACAACAACATACTGATTCCAAACAACAACAGCAGCAGCAACAATCACAAGAAAAAAATGAA
The DNA here is from genome assembly GCF_024713945.1 of Dermatophagoides farinae. Lineage (NCBI taxonomy): Eukaryota > Metazoa > Arthropoda > Arachnida > Sarcoptiformes > Pyroglyphidae > Dermatophagoides > Dermatophagoides farinae. The sequence goes on along the minus strand of NC_134677.1, from coordinate 9,016,921 downwards.
TGTGAAAATTCCAATGAAAAGAAACCGCGAGCTTTACATAAGACTTGTTCGATATTTTTTCGCAATATAGCACCATCAATCACACGTCAAGAAATTGAAGATGTAAGTCTTGTTATATGTTGCAAATTTATTCCGTGATATTTGATGAATTCTTTCCGATAGGAATGTCGTAAATTTCCTGGATTTTTACGTTTGGCAATTTCTGAACCACAAATGGATCGACGATTTAATCGCCGTGGATGGGCAACCTATGAACGCACGGTTAATATTCGTGAAATCTGTTGGAATCTAAACAATGTTAAAGTAAGCGTTTTCATTGTGAAATATAAAATTTATGATGATGATAATTTTTGTTTTTTTTCAATTAGATTCGAGGAACTGAACTTAGTCCGATTGTTAATCGAGATCTAACTAGACGCATTCGATCAATCAATGGAATATCATCGGATAAAACCGTTGTACGTGCAGATATCCGACATGCGGCAAAATTAATTATGAAACTTGATCAGCAAAAAAAATTATGGGAAGAAACCTTAGATGAAACAAACACCGAACCACAAAATGGTTCGACGAATACATTGTCCACTCCATCACGTAATCCATTGATGAAAAATATTACCGATTATCTGATTGAAGAAGCACCAGCTGAAGAAGCTGAATTATTGGGCACATCAGTGGAAGATCCGGCAATCGTTTCGCCAGAAATCGATGAATCCTGCGAAGCGAATGGCAATGCAACAGGCTCGAATGAAGGCACACAATTGGAAAGAGATGAAGATTTGATCAAAGTTCTGGATCGGCTTTTGTTCTATCTACGAATCGTACATTCAATTGATTATTACAATCATTGTGACTATGCCAATGAAGATGAAATGCCAAATCGTATCGGCCTGGTTCATGCACGCGGTCTAATTTCATCGGCTCGTGTTACATCTGTCGAAATAACAGAATATATAAAAGATTTTGAAAATAGGATTCTATCGACATTATTGAAACCGATTCCAGAGATTACGCCTGAAGAAGCAAATAAATTAGGCTTGAAAGTTATTGACGATTCAGTTGATGCATTCATCAAAGAAAACACAAAAGAATTGGGTGAAGGAAAATGGCTATGTCCATTATCGAATAAAAAGTTTATGGGACCAGAATTTGTTCGTAAACATATACTGAATAAACATGGTGAACGTGTCGAACAGGTTAAAGCAGAGACAGTCTATTTTAATAATTATATAATGGACCCGAAACGACCACAATTACCGGAACATCCATTGAATCGTCCACAAAATAATCAACAACCATTGCAACAACAGCAAACAACAAGACATGAACCACTTCTTAGTGGACCACATGGTTTTGGTTATAATCATCGTGGTGGTAATCATATGCCAAGCTTAATGGCTGGTGGTGGTTATCTACGATATCCAAATGCTGGTCCACATCCACCACCATATCTATTGCATGGACAGATTATGGATCCATATATGCGACCAAATCTTAAAAGACGGTAAGTGGATTTTTATCATTGAACACCACAAACACATTACATACATACACAGATATAGAGAATATAACAGCGTATAAATATGATTTTTACACAAATCAATCAGAAGAATGAATGAATATGAAATATTGTCAAATCTTTTATATTTCTTGTCCCATTTTCTCTCTATCTTTTACCTTTCAAAAAATAGGGAACCATCAGCATCGCGTGACACTGTCGATTATGATGACGTTGCCTTCGAGGAATTGATCTGAACAAAATTCTCTTGACATAGATAATCAATAATTGATTATTGCCATTCTTCCATGGTATTAGTTTCCGGTCATTAATATTGGTGTGTGTGAGAGAGAGAGAGAGAAAAAAAATCCAATTAAATTAAAATTTTTTTTGAATAGGTCATATCCACTCCCACACATTCCTCATAAAAAAGGGAAAAAATAGGAATTTAACCCATTTAGATTTTTAAGCATTTTTGATTTGTCAAATTGATTTTAAAATATTATTTTGGAATAATAAAAAACTGAATAACCGATTTCTTTCCGGTTTTTTGTTTCTTATGAAAAATTTATTTCTACACGCACACACCCACACAGACACATCCATATCAGACATAAATCGAGTTTAACCTGTCAATTTTCTTTTTTTTCTCTTGTTTCATTTAAATTCTATAAACAGATATCGTGATCTTGATGCACCAATCGAAGAATAAATTGAAATGAATTTAAATCAATTTTATAGATATATATAGATGTTCGAAAGAATCGTCCACAAACAAACAAATCAAATAATTCGTGAATGATGTATTGTTGAATGTGACAAATTTATATATAAACCACACGCATCAAAATACCCAGCCACCCATCCATCTATCCATTCATTCATTCACTCGCTTACTCACTCACTGATGAATACATACATTGATTGATTGAAATAAAAATCGGGCATCAAAAGTATTTTTGTTGTTGTTATTGTTTTCGGATGACAACTTTATTTGTTTGTTTGTTTGTCTGAATGAATGCAAGACTGATGATGATGATGATATCTCTATAATCATTGCTATATTTGGATTCCTGAACAAATGTTTTTTGTTTGTTTTACTTTTTTTCACTTTTTTTTGCATTTACATTATATTCCAAATTCAAATAAAAAACAAAAACAAAAAAATGTTGTTGTTGCCAAACGTTAATGAACTTGTTTTGTTTTGAAAGAATTATTCATCATCATCATTTGATTTTCAAGTGGTGGTGAATGGATTTGGGAAAACAACGAGAATGGTGGTGAAAACAAACATTGAATGATGGAATAATTGTTTTTTTTTTGATGTTAAAATGTCAATGGTCTTTTGGGGCGATTTTGTTTGTCAAACTTAAAAAATTAAAAAAAAACACGTTGTGCGTATAGTCTGCAACAACAACAACAACAACAACAATTGTCAAGGATATTTTATTAGTCATCAGTATTAAAAGTGGCCATTGTAAAATTTTATTTTATCATCAAATGTGAAAGATGTGCCGTTTTTTCTGTATTAGAATAATTTTCTCTTCATTATTATCTAATCATCAATGATCATAAATGGTTAGTAATCAATGAATCAGGTTCTAAATGCCGGTGTAATGATGATGATAAAATTGTATAATAAAAATTTTAATTATCATTTACATTGGTTAAATTTTAATTTTTTTTTGTGTGTGTGTTCAACTTGTAAGGAGTTGTATTTTTAGCGATTCGCCATTTCATCATTATGTGTTTTGCTTTTGCGGTATTGATTCATCTAATTCTAAACGGAAATCATTTTTTTATTATTATTCTGAGGATTTTCTGTATGAAAAATAAACTTTTTTCGTGTAAAATTCGAAAAAAAACAATTCATTTTCAATTCATTCTGAATCAAGTTTGTAGCCCAAAAGCACAAAAAACTGGTCACACTGGTTATCATATTCATCAATCCATCATGGATGGAGCCCTACGCATACACACACACACGCAATGATTGTTATCATTGATATCATTTTTTTTTTTTTTTGATGTTTGTCCTTGAAATGAAAGCGAAATGAATGATGTGTTCAACCATTCATTTGAATGTAAAGAATAGCCCTTTTTGTGACCTTTGTTAAAAGTGATTTTCTAATCAAATCTGGATTTTTTGTTTTGTTTTGTTTCAATGTTTAACACTAACGTCATCATACAAATGCAACAAAAAAAAAAAAATAAAAATAAAAATAAATAACCAGACACAGACAACCAAATCAACTAATCATAATGTTTGTTTACCAACCAAAAAGCACTTTAAACACATCACACTTTCTAAGAATCTGAACAATGATTTATTTTTGATGATCATCAAAATTCGAATCGAAAAGATTATTTAAGATGTACGAAAAGAAAATCCTTTCAAATTCAAATTCAATGAAACGAAACAACGAAAACAATGCAATGCACTGAAAAGAGAAAAAAAATAAATTCCGAATTTCGATTCTTTTTTAATTGTGTTGTTATATTTAGCTCTCTGGTATCTCTGATGTTATGATCCATGATGATGAGAATGATAATGATGTGTACCTAACAAAAGAAACAGATGTACCTTTTTTCTGTCGAAATTGATTTATCTCAATTTATATTGTTGCTGTTTTTTTTTTTTTTTTTGCTTTGTTGTTTATAGAATGAAAATGTTGAGCTATTCGAGAAACCTGAAATTCCACCAAAAAACTTGCTTCATACCCGGATCTTAATTTTTTTTTGTTTTTGTTTTTGTTATTCGAAATTACTTTTTTTCTCGATTACGCAAACGCATCCAAACAATGAAAATGCGCAATGATAAACATTATTGGTCTTCGAATCAAATAAAAAAAAATAATCACAGAATATTCTAGAGAAATGATTCAAAAAACAAGGAAAAATCAGGTCAACTACATCTAAACCAAACGTAAAACGAACTGAAAGTACATCTAACTTGATTAACAAATAGACAAAATCATTTTTCGGAAATTGAATCCAATTCATAATGGGAAATCCAATTGTAACATCTACATTTTTAGTTTACCATGGAAAATAACTTTGTCAAAAAAAAATTCCAACAATCGACTACCATTGAGGATTATATGGTGGTGGTGGTGGTGGTGTTGATGGCCTGAAACATCACATATTTATCCAATGATGAATATATATTACTTTCCCTCATCATCATCATTATCACGATCATCATAATAACGCCTCCATCATCTATATATATGGTGTATATATGTGTGTGTGGTAGCATCATCAATCGCAATCAAATCATAACAAAAAAAATCATAATCAAATTGCAAAGAAAAAAATTTACGTTTGCGTTTGCGCTATATTTATAAAACAAACGCATAATAATAATAAAAAGTGAAAAGTTCTCACTGGATATTATTTTATCCATCGAACCATCATCATCGGCGTCATACATTTACAATTTATAATCATCCAAACACATCATATTCTTCAATCGTCTGTTACTATTGTGATGATGGTGGTATGAAACAGAGGTACATGGTAAACACTCATATAGCTAACGATATTGTGTATATGTGCAGGCAACAAACAAACAAAAAACTTTGTGTCCAACAAAAAAAAATATATGCATACAGCACAGCACACACAAATTATACAAGATCAAACCGAAAATCGTAAATGTAGAAAATCGACATCGAATCGAACCATCCGATGGAAAACAAAAAATTCGAAATCCTATTTTCATTTCTGTGAATAGAATCTATTTATTTTTTTGGTTTGATAACAATTTCCGTTTGATCAAAACAGCGGTGCTATCATATTATCAAACCAAAAATAAATTAATTAACAAAATTTTTTTGCCTGTTTTATTTTTATAATTGTTTTTTTTTCTGTTGTCTCACATTTATTTTTGTGAATTTTTGGTGAATTCATTTTTGTGTTGTGTCAAAAAATTTTTTTTTTTTCAAAACGACTGAATGATGAGAATGAAGCTATCAACACCGATAATAAATTTGTCTAATACGTCTACAGTGACGACAAATTCAACAAAATCTGATTATCATCATGATGAAACGAAAGTATCAACATCACCAAATTCAATAATAAAAATGGTTACAACAACTACAGCGACAACCGGAACATCTGATACAATAACACCACGTGTAAAAACATTAAGAAGTTTTTCTTCATGTCCATCTACAACAACAGCAGCAGCAGCAGCAGCAGCATCAACAGAATTATCATCATCGAATCCTATATTAAATTCGGCAATCAAATCGACAAGTCTTGACCTGGAAAATTGTCTACATTCACAGCAACCAAATGAATTAATTATAATTGATCAGAATCAAACGATTGCAATTGAAGTACCACCGAATACATTAAAAATTGATCTACATTCATTTCGTCCAGCATCTGAATTACATCCAGAACCTGGTGATATAATTGAATTTGATCGTACATTATTCTCACAATGGGGTATTTATGTTGGTGATGGTGATGTTGTCGTTATTGTTGGCAATGATGCCATACAAATGGTACCAGATTCAGAAATTGCTCATGTTGAACTTGTACCATTAACCATTGTTGCTGGTGATCATTATTGTCGTGTTAATAATAAATTACATCGTGCTAAAGAACGTAATCTTTTGCCTTTTAATAATGAAATTGTCGTGCGAAAAGCTCTTTCCAAGGTATGTGTTTGTGATACGATTTGAAATTTTCCAATCAATTCCCCCTCTCTCTCTCTCTCTCTCTTTTTTACACATACATCAGAAATAATCATTTGGAATGTTCCAGGACCATATTATTTTTATTGAGAAAAAAAACTTTACCGTTCCATCATCATCATCATCATCATTCAATCCAATTCTTTTTTTTATTCGAATATGAAAGCTTCAATATTTCCAAACACGCAGGAACCATATTTAAGGTCACATGATGGCCATGTTTTTTTCTATTTGTTGTTGTTGTTGTTGTTGTTGCTATTGCTATTGCTGGAACGGATACATGAAAGATTTTTTATTTTTATTTTTATTATTGTTGTTGTTTCTGATGTTATTTCATTCAATTTTTCGTCTTGTAAATCTTCACTATATATACACATACGCATACACAGTTCTTCGCTCTTTTTTTTTGTTCAGAACTTATCGATTTCATTTTAGTGTTTCAATTTTCAATGCTCAGTCACTTTGGCAGTATAGCTTCATACATTAACTTGCACATCATATATACAAGTGAATTTAGTGTGTGTGTGTGTGTGCGTGTATTTGAAGGACTGAATCTCTGACAAAATTCTCAAGGTCTTTTTTTTGTTCGTTTTCATACACACACATACAAAACTATAGTGAGAAGAGATTGTGGCACACTTTTTTTTGCTTTCGAAACAAAAATTCAACCCAAAAAACGACGACTGCAACACGCATACACGTGTTATGGAATGAAATGGTTTTGTTGGTTGTATGTATTTGTGATGTTGTTTCTGGTCGATTCTGGTTGATGGTTCAGAAAAAAGAAATCTGATATTTTTTCTTCACTTTTTGGTTTCAAAGTTTATGAACCATATGAATATTACGTGACGTAACCAGGTTTTTCTGTCTGTTTGTTTGTTTAAATCAGATGATTATTGTTTGTTTGATTGGAATTTTTTATTTTTCCAAATTCAAATTTTTCCCAATTTGTAGCTTAAGTCGATTGACATCACACACACACACACACACATCTGATTAGATTGACGATTTTTAACGGAATTGTTGTCAATGGTTGTATACTTGTGAATCCAATCAATCATTCATCAAATCAACAAGAATCGTTGATGAAAAAAAAACAGAATGACAGGCTCATTCATTCATGTTATTCAGTAAAAATAACAATTCCTATACCAATAAATGAGAATTTAAAAAAAGAGAAAAAAAAGAAAGTAAAAAAAATGACAGGCGAAATTTGTGCCTATCATTAATTTTTCGCTTTACATTGAACAGAATTTTTTTTTCGCTACAAATTTCTCTGATTTGTGATTATTATTAACTTTATTATAGAACTGAACTAAAATGAACTTGAGATATATTCAGTATAAAAAGATGATAATGATGGAAAGAACGTTGTCACATTTAGCAACAACATTCGCCAAGAATTTTTGCTTGATTAGCGATATATAAATTCTTTATTTTCAGTCATCTGCGTCATCATCATCATCATCATGATTATGCACGTGCCAACAGTTATTTTATTTTTTTTTGCCCGCACAAAAAAACCTTGATTTGTCATGAATGAATAAGTGTAAATTATATTGATATATCGAAGATGACTTTGGCCTCGGTTATCTTTAGATGGTGTTGTTATCTATTTTCAGCAGTGTGGAATTTATTTATTTATAAAATGTAAATTAACCATAAAGATATTTTCTTAGAATTTGATCCATTATAAAATTCTCATTGTCGTTGTTAATGATCAATGATCATTGTTATAGATCGATCATTGCACCAGATAATGATGATGAGAATGCATTTTTATCTAAAACATCAATGTTTTTTTTGTCGATAATTATGAGAATCGATTTTATCAATGAAAAAAAAATAATTCTATCTCATTTTGAATTGAAATTATTATTTGTTGTTGTTGTTGTTTGATTTGAATTTGAAATATCGATTTCATCATCATTGCATTTGTTTTGCTATCATCAACATCATCATAATGCCGATAATTTTCAAAAACGAGGTTTGTTTCTTGGCAACAGCCAGCCAGCTAAACAACCAATGCCAATAAACGACGACGGTAATGACAACATCTATGATCACATGATGATGATGATGATGGTGATGAAGATAGCCAAGTTTGGAATAAATATCGTAATCGTTAAACACACACACACACACACACACACACACGACAGACGTAATAAGGAAAAATTAAAGAAATAAAAATGTACATTTTATTCTTTAAATAATATTGACAACGGACTTACTTTTCATCTAGATGATTTTATAATCAATTAGTCGGAAAAATAAGAGAGAAAAACTTGTTATTGATACGTATTATAAAGAATAAATTATGCCAAAACTGTGTGTGAAAGTTCAAAAGTTTAAAAATAATGAAAAAAAAACAATCAACCACAACGATAATAATGATCATAATCAATCAAAATGACAGAAAAAAGATAATGCAATAATAATAAACCTGTTGTTAAGCATTTGGATTTTTTTTTGTTTTTTGTTGTAAATTTTTTTTTCCAAATTCAATTATCTTTTTTATTGTAGTTATTTTTAATTTGTTTTTTATCACCTGTTTTCAGGTTGGCACAACCGTACCATATAATGCATTACAATGTAATACAGAACATTATGTAACCGAATGGAAATATGGACAACGATGGAGTGATCAGGTAGGCGATATATTAATAATAATCATTTTTATCCATTGAATTCTAAAAAAAGAAATTGATCAATTGAGACATATTTGATTGTTATGTGTTTGATTTTATCATTGATTGGATCAATTTTGTTTTTTCACACACAGTTTTGAATGATTGATTTATCACAATTGTTAATTGATGATGGATTTCATTTGGCAGTGATCGTTTTTTTTGTCGATCATTTAAATAAAACTTTATCATCATCATTATTGTTGGAACAGATTTGATTTTGAATTTCAGACATAGCTTGTTTGATGGTTAGCTAATTTTTGTATTTTATAAACAAACATTGTTTGTGTTTGTTTGATGTTTTCTTTTTTTCACTTTCAAGTAATAATGATATTTTCAACTTGTCATCATCATCATCATCATCATCTTTCATTGTTTCAGCCTTTTTTTCAGATTGTTGTTTACATTTTATTCTGTATGGAAATAGCTGTTGTTTTTTCAAAAAAAAAAATCATTAAAATTCTTTGTCTCTGCGAAAAATAAATAATTAAATGGAATATTTTTTTGTTTCATTCAATGATGGAAACTTGTAAACAAAAAAAAAGAATTTTTTTTTCTCTTCAAAGAAAGAAATTCTGTTGGGAGTGGTCTGCCAATCAATTTAATAGATTACTCGATTATCGATCAAATCAAATTAAACGTATAGGCTAGGCCATAATATTGAATTGAATTTTCTTTTTCATTCGGTTTCTGCTGCTGATAGTGGGGTAGGGGTAATTCATATTCTTGTTTCTTGGAAAAAAAATTGTCGCACGCATGAAAACTGAGTATTTATATAAATAAAATAAAATATATTACGTATAATCAATCAATCGATCAGTCGATCGATTTGGTTCGACACTATCTATCATACATCGAAATGTTTGTTATTAGATATGACCATGACCATGAATATTTTATTTTTTGTATTTTTGTATATGTGCAATATTGTCAGAATACTACATTCTATTGATGATGGCCTTGATATAAAGTATTTATCGTTGTCATTTGATTTAGTTTTGTCATTCATTCATTTTTGATGTTTATTTTCATTAATTTTTAATTGTTATTTAATTCCAGCATCTTACATTACATTCAATGCAATGTACCATTTATTCTGCATAGGAATCTTGTACATTGCATTGAATATAACAAAAAAGCTCTGTGAGAATCTGTAATCGGAATTCTTACGAACCAAAAAAAAACTTTACATTATACATAAAGAGATTTCGTTGGCAACAACAACAAAATAAACAGAAATGTTCAAGCGAAAGTGTTAAATTTTTTTCAGTCAGTTTACGATCATGATGATTTGATCTGCATATATTTGTATTTGACAAGTTTATATTTTTCTCACATCTGTCACACATATCATCATTTAGAGTCTCAATTGTCAAATCACACACACAAAGTGATGATGATGATGATGATAATGATAAGATGTACAATGTTTTTTTTTTTGGCTGTACAAATACACATACATTTCTGTATTAGATTTCCAATAATAATAAGATTTAGTAAAGTTTAGATTTTTTTTTTGTTGCATGTGTTTGTGTGATCTACAACACTTGAGATAAACGGTGTGGAAAAAAAGAGAGAAATCATTGACATATCACATTGATTGCTGATTAATAATGATGATGATGATGATTATAATGCCGACAATGGCTGTACACAGTACACACACATATAATGGACATAACTGATTTGAATGAATTTGACTCATTTACCAGATTCGTGTGTGTGTGTATTGAATTAAATATTGAGATTAGATTAAATGTGGTGTTGTTTTTGTTTTGTTTTGTTTGTTCTGTGGTGATTTTTTGGTTTTCACTGGTTGATTGTTTGTCATTTACATCGTTTTTTTTGTTTTTGAAAATTTTCAACTTCTAAATATCGATTGTGTGTGTGTCGGTTGTATTTATTTATCTGATGAAAATTTCATAATCGTATGTAGTGGTAATAGAACATAATTTCAATGGAATTTTGTTTGTTTGTTTGGTATTCCATAAAAAATTAATGAATTTAATGACCTTTTTTCCTGTTGATGATCTATAAGTTATTCTTAGATTCTAATACATTCAATGGTTGGGAGTTTTCCAAATGATGATGATTATATAACCGTTGTTTTTTACAACAATAAACCGCAGAATGATATAAATACAAGTCGGTTGATGAACTACATTATTTCTCAGGTCGTTGTTATTCTTTTTTTTTCTTTATAATGATTGTTTGTTTTTCGTGGTTATTTTTTTTCTAACCATAGAAAAGATATAATCATCGTCAAGGAAGTATTTTCTCTTGTGCCAAATGAAATCATATTTCAAATCAAATGTACAATGAACCACACATGATGGTTGTGTGTTTGTGATCATTTCAAGACATATTCCTGAATATTCTATTCTATTCTATTCGTCTATATATATCATATCATGTTTGTTTTAATCATAATCCTTAAATTATTTTTTTTCTTTTCTTTTTTTGAATTTATTAATAATAGGCACAAGTATCATTGCATTCATTCAAAGCATTACGATTACAGCATACAAATTCAATATCTGAAAGTCATAATGTATTTGTTAATACGCTCAATGAAGTACTAAATAGTCCAGCTATATCACATGGTTCAAATGGCGCCAGTAGTCAATTGGCAAGTCCAACATTGTCCACTACAAATAGTAAACCCATACAGATAAATAGTTATGATCGAAATCGTTCAATATCGATCAGTGAATCATTATCATCTGGTAGTGGTGGTTGTGGCTGTGGATCTACTGCATCTACATCACCACCATCAATAAATTTGATGGCCACTAATCATTTACCAATAACAACAACAACAACAACAGCAGCAACAACGACAACGACGACGACAATGTTATCCGAATCATTCAATAATACAGCCGATAATTGCCAAACGGAACTTTCATTCTTTTGAAATGGATTAGTAATAATGATAATTTTGTTTCGAAATCAAACAAAAATTAACACATTTGATTAATCACACAATCTGGCTATATTTTGTCTGATATTTTGCAAGCTCATTTTTTTCTCTTTCTCTCAATTTATTTTTCGATTAATGAATGTATGATGATGATCAATTACTACATTCGTATCTCATTACATAATTTTTTTTGTTGTTGTCTTCGAATTTTTGGACACATGGATCATTTTTTTTTTTGTTAATCATATTTTTAAAAACGACAACGCACACAATGAATGTAGATGGGTGAAAAGAAGAAAAAAGACGTTGATGACTGATAAAAAGAGTCTATCCATTATATAATAATGATGATTGTTAAATGAGTAAATGGCTAATTTGGCTATATATGTCATATATATTGTTTTTCGATTTGTACAAATCTTTATTTTTTTTTTCTCTGATTTAATGATTAAATCATTATTGATTCACATTATTAACTATTTCTATTTCTATTTTGCTTGCTGGCCTGCTTTTTTTTTGCTCCTCTTCTTCATAATAATAATAAATACTGAAATATGAAACTTTTTTTGTTTTGTTTTTTTCGAAAAGAATTTCATCTCATATTTTGTGTTGATTAAATTACTTCCGTGTTTTGATTTTTCATGAAAATGAAAAAAAAATTCAAAAAAATTCTTTGGCGACATCTATTATCTTGGCAATTAGTTATTATGATTTTTTTTACACTGAAAAGATGGCGCCACAATATAATATATGTACTGAACAACAGCAAAATGTTGTATCTAACATGTGATTTCTTGTTTCATGCTCATCGATTTTTATATGCGCGCTCTAAATTCAAAAATTAATTCCGTTTCTAAATTTTATTTTTATTTTTATTCGACTGACAATCATTGTCAATCATTCACAGTAAGTGAAAATATTATTCTATTTGTACAACATTTTCGAAATTCAAATCATCACTAAATCTTTGGATGGAAAACAATCAAGAAAAAGATTCAAATTCATATAATATAAATAATTATGACATAAAATTTAACATTTGCAATGGAAAACGTTGGCCATAATAAACTTTATTACCATTATTGACGATCATATGATTTAGTCTGCATAATACATTTGCCATTAACCAAATTAGATTTCTCGCATAGATCTTATCATCATCATCAATGAATCGTTATTCTTATTGAAATGAATGACTATTGTTTCCTGGTTGTATTCTCTATATATGATAATTATTGTAATGCTATTTATAATATTCGATTATGGATGTTCATTGTGAACAATCATCATCATCATAACAATGGGATTTGTCATTTGGTTTGTTCCCAATCATCATCATCATTATTAACATATTAAATTGGCAATCGAAAAGTGAAACGCTTTCATCGATTATCAAAATCAACTCGAATAAGCTGAATTGATAATGTATGTGTGTTTGTATTGATTATAACATTGTTTCGTTATATTCTGTTTCATTGTTTGTATTTTATTTTTATCGTAAAATAAATATTATACAACATTCGAACACACATACACACACGAAAAGAATCAAGATAGTTAATCAATCAATCAATCATTATTAGTAAGTGTGTGTTGTATAATAATGTAGATAGAATAACAAAATTCTGAATTTTTTTTTGAATATTTGTTTGCACCTGAAACAAACCAAATTGACAATAACAAATGATGATGACAATAGTCTTATTTTTTTATGCCTAATATGATGGCCACCAAATCGAATGGTAAAATAAATGTTTATCAAAAAGAAAGAGCAAAAAAAAAATAAATTTTCTGTTAGCAATTTCATTATCATCATCAATCAGGATGACGTCATCAAATGATCATCAGAAGGCCAGATTCTTCGTTTGTTGAGAAGAATAGAATACAAAAGAAACGAGTATATATAGTGAAAACCAAATAGTGAATTTGATTTTGTAAATAGTAGTGAATTTGCGCACTCTGACATTTTATTTACCAAAATTTCCTTTTTTTCCTAATACTTCTGCTTTTTTCGTAATCGTCATTGTTGTTTTTTGAGAATCATTCATTATAACGACTTGATCGAACTTGGAAAAAAATAATCATCATCAGAATGCAGAGACAATAAGAATGTATGTGTTTTTTTTTTGGTTGTTGGAGAGGGTAACAAATCTCTATAAGAATTGTATCCACATATACCAGATTTCGATATTCACAAATGACTATATCAGAGAATTATATGATTTTTTTCTTCTTGGTCCGCATTGGCCATCGTCGTTTCTTGTAGTAGTAGTAATAGTAGTAGTAGTGGTAGTAACAAACTGGCAACATGAAAAATGTCAAAATTCTTTTTGTATTTTACTGTTACCAGAATTTTTTTTTTTGTTTCTTTTCTGGTTTATGCATTCAGTGTTTGTCTGTGCATTGCTTATGTGTGTGTTTTGTACAGACGCTTGGATAACTCGGCGGTATTTTTGTTTTTTCTTTTTCTCTCTGTCGTCATCGTCGTCGTTGAAATTCTTATCATTGATCATCATCATCATCATCATAATAATAAATATATTCAAGTGTGTTGTATATATCGACCTAAAGCGCGTAAATTGATAAATATGAAAACTATCTATCTATCTATATATATATGATGATCGTGATGAACATGATGCAAATATATAAATTTAAAATTTAGTGAAATTTTCATCTTAAAAATTTAAAACAGAAAAAAAATAATTTTCAAAATTTGATAACAAAAAACTCAACGAATCATCATCATGGTTTCATCATTTTTGTTTTTATCCATGTATGTGTGTGAGTTTTATTTTTTTGCATCTATTTTCAAACAAAAAAAAATCAATCATGCAGCTTGAAAAATTTGATTTTGATAATTTCAATTCATAATTCAATTCGAATGATTCATTCATTATCAGCTTTTTTTGTTTTGTTTTGTTTTATGTTTATGATTTTGCTTGATTATTTCATTGGATTTTATATCAATTTATTTTTTCATCATCATCATCATCATAAAAATCATATTCCAAATCACGATTCAGATCTGGGGTATTTGATTTTTCTTGTTGTGTTGTTTTGTTCTGTTCTGTTCCCAATTGCAATTATTGTCTGTGTGTACAAATAATAATAATAATTTCAATCATAATGATCATTATTGTTTTTTTTTCATTGATTTCATTTCTGTTGAATGATGATGATGATCATCATCATTATGAAACAACAAAAACTACGTCATTCAAAAAAGAATGAAATAATTTTTTTTTCTTCATCAATCTGTTATCAGCGTCGTTTATATGTCCATATATTCGATTCGAATTGGATTGCATTTTTGTTTCTTTCTTTCATTTTTTCACTGGTGTTGCAACAACGTTGTTGATGATTGATTTCCATTTTTCTCATTTTGTGTGTTTTCAATTTCTCAATTAAATTTGCACGTCCACCACATGGTTTGCTTGGTGATTTAATTTTGTTTTGTTTTAGGCTTCAACAAAATCCTACGAACATTGCGTTTCCGTTTCCTATTAGCACAACATGTTTGTTGATTTTTTTTTGTATGTGTGCTGAAACTTTTTTTCTATTTTCTGTCTAATTTTTTTTTTTGTAAATAAAAGGTAACTATTTAATTGTTAAACTTTTTTTTCTCTACAAAAAATAAACGGATCTTTATTAATGAATTTATGAGAAATGATGATGGTGTGTAATACAGTGGCAATTCTCAATGATGATGATGATGGTAATGGTAATGGTAATGACTTACGTATGAAAAAAATACGGATTTTTCCTTGTTAAATATTTTGTGTTTGACGTATTATATGATGATGATGATTATGGTGATGAAATATTCAATGTTTACTTTTTATGTCTACATGTTGTAATGGTAGTTGCTCATTAGAGAGCAAAAAAAATAAAAAATAAATAAGCCAAGATGATTTAATCTTAAACAATGATAATGCTGTCGTTGTTGTCGCACGGTAATCACATTAAATCTAGAAACATTCTTTTCTTCCGTTGATATTATCCCACATTAAAGTTTTTTCTTCTTTTTTTTGATGGATTTGAATACAACAATAATGAATGAATGAATGGATTTTAATTTTGTAGAAAAATATCTAGATGCAAAAAGAATTAGAAAACATGTTGGCAAATAAGTGTATGCTGAACAAAAATGTTTGCTTCACCGTAATGCATTTCAATGTACCCATCCATCCATCCATCCATCTATGAATCATGTTTGTCTATGGACACGTAATACTTGGAATGGAATTAAGCACGTTATACAATAGAGAGAGAGAGAGTGATAGAAAGAAATTGTTATTGTTATAATGATTATGATGATTCACTATTTTCATATATATTGAAAATGAATCAAAACAATGAAATTTTCAAGCATTTTGATGATGATATTGATGATTCTGGTTAAATAATGGAAAATATTCGTCATCATCATCATCATCATTTTTTAATACATCAAACAAGAAGCTGTGTAGACAGTTTTTTTTCTTTTGAATTTTTTTTTCTCATTATTTAGTCAAATTTGGAAACGAAAATGGTGCATCTTTGACTCTGTGAATGATTCATTATAATATGTTTTAAATATAATTATTATTGGGAAAAAGAATTTTTTTTTCACATTTTTATTTATGTAAATGAGATTCATAACAACAACAACATCACTGAATGTGAATGAATTTGTTATTCACTTCTCTATGAATAATGATGATGATTATTGAAATTCGCAATTTATTCTAGAGATTTTATATTTTGATGAAATTCTTTGTTTGTTTTTTTCCAATTTTGTTGTTAATGTGTGTGTGTGTGTGTGTTTGTTTGTTTGTTTGTGCTGTTGACAACCGATAACCGATATTTATTTTTTGCCTAATCATATATAAACATCAAAAAAATGGTTTTTTTTATCTCTATATATTTTATATATGTGTCACTCCATGATTATCATATCAAAACAAATACAAGTCAAATGGAATGACTACGAAAATTTTGTTGTCAAGTGTGTAACAAAGAAAAAAAGATTACCATTGTTGTTCATATTGTAATGATGTGCGATCGCTATTTCTGTAAAAATAATGAGAATAATGATTAAAATTCTGATTAATTCTATGTTGACTAATTTCCATTATTTTCGGATTGTTTCTTTGCTAGCAAAAAAAAATGATGGGCACAATATAATCTTTTGAAATCATCGCCATTAATCATAATTGACCAATAGCAAGAATAAAAAGCAGAAAAAAAATCAATTTTATCCGATGTCATTATCAAGTATCATCAGTGAATTCATTTCACCATCTTCATCACTCTTACCATCGTCATCATCATTATCAATATTAATATTATCATCATCATCGTTGTTATTGTTGAAAAATCGAATAATAACGACGAATGGGTGATCCACAACAACAGCCATCAACTTCGGGTATAAAGATTGATCCAACAACAACAACAACAACAACAGCCGAATCAAGTGATACTACTAATGTAATGGCATCAAATACTGCTATAGATGCACGTCATGTGGTAGGTGTAGATGAATTTCTCAATACTGGTCGTACTGGTAGACGGAATGCTTTAGGCGATATATTGGATGAAAATTCTGCATATCTAACAACGGCTGAATTACCCGATCAACTTTCATCATTGTCATTTGAATCCGGTAAGTTATCGTGATTGTTTTTTTTTAGTTGTTCATGCATAGTGTTTGCTTTCACATTGTTTTTATTAGTAATAATAATAACAAAATAACAACTAGATAAGCTAATTTCAAATTGAAATTAAAACCCACAAACACAAATACAAAAAGAAATTTAGAACAATTTCAATTATATTATACTGCTATAATATGCTACAATATATGAATAGAATAATGAAAAAAAAGTCATTTCTCAATCATTTCTTTCAAAGAAAATTGTTTGTTTATTCTTTTTCTTTCTAGCGGTATATATGTGGTGAGAATTTTTCCCATACGCACACACACACACACTTACAGACACAGACATTTCCTGCTGTGTTATATATTTGTTTTTTCACACCTTTTTTTGACATGAGCATTATTTATCATTATTATACGGTAACAACAGTAGTAGTAAACAGGAAACAAAACACCTGAGAAATGATGAGACCATTAAAAAGTGATGATAATAATAATAATAATTTGATTAATTGGCTTCCATTAGTAGTTTTTTTTTGGCGAAAGTTTTATGTGTGTCAAGTTTACTTGAGTGGCTCAATATTTTGTCTCGTTTGTTGTTGTTTGACTGATTTTGTCTGATTGTTATTGTTTTGAACTCTTGAAAGTAAAGCGAACATGAATCGTTTTTTTTTTGTTTTTTGTTTTGGTTTATCCGATTGTTTATTTGTCCAAAAAAAACAGCTGTTCAATTCAGAATTTAATGCATGTCAATAATAATATATTCCGATAGCTAGAATATATTAGTATTGTTGAAATTCTTAACCCTTGAACAATAGAATGTATTTGAACAAGAGAGAAGTGAAAAGTTTATCATTAAAGATCAATAACAACAAAGTGCTTGATTTGATCCAAAATTATGTTCACTTTTTGTTGTTTGTTTGTTTGTTTATTTGAATGAAATTCTTTTCAGTATCAACCAAGTATGTATCGTTTATTATTATTATTATCATTATTCTGTTTATTACACACGCACACAAGATTGATTTGTCAAGTTTTGGCTTTAGTTTATAGAGAGACGAAAGTTTAATTTACAATATCATGATTGTTCATTTTATTTTTATATATCGAATCTTGAATGATAATAATGATTCATCGTCGTCGTTGTTGTTGTTGTCGATCTACCGTGATTGTCTTGTTTTATTTTTGCTCTAATAATAAAAAAAAAAAAATTTTTTTATCATAAAAACGTCTCATTCGCAATTGACTGGAATCGGGTTTTTCTTTCTCTTTAATTCCTGAATTTTTGTTTCCGTATCTATCATAAAATAATTTATCATTAGTCATTGGTAATAACCAAAAAAAAGCAAATCAATTATGGTCGTATAAATGAAATGAAAATTTCTTTTTTCTATTTGTTTTGTGCAGAAGATTCTGTAAATTAAAAAAAAATTCTGGAACAAACTTGTCGTTACTAGCTTGGTTACAAATCATTTCAAGATGGTCATTAAAAAAAATGCCTAATTCTGCAATAATAATAATAATGAATGGCAATGTGTACGAAGTATAGGTTAATTAAACCGGAATGCTTTTTTTCATTTTCCCTTGGATTCAAAATGAAAATCTAAGCTATTTTTATCCCGGTGATGATGATGATATGGAAACCTTGATCACTATCTCACCATACCTAGGTAATGATTTAAGGATGACTGGATCATTCATCATTATTGATCTATTAATTTTGTCAACAATTTTGTTTGTGAATCGATATAAGATGTTTTCCTTTTTGAATCATTTCTTCGTGAAAAAAATAACCAATATATTTTTATCAGTAACGTTTTTATTTCCATCTATATCATATCATCAATCAATTATGCTTAATTTGATCAGCTTAAATAGTAGTTGTATACACACACGAGTGTTGCTTATCGATTTTGACTCAATTTTTACAACACTTGTCAATTTGATTGGTTAATTATTATAGGCTAAAAAACCACTCTATGTGTGTAGCGACATCTGGAATTCAATTCAAATCGTTCGTTACTGAATATAAAGATTTTTTTCCGTTATTTTTTTTTTTTTTTGGTGTCTGTTTCCATACTCCCAATGGAATGGATTCTGTATAGTGAAAAAACATGTACAATCTCGATCTTATTGCATACCGAAATTCTCGGTTTTTATTTTCGGTATTTTCTTTGCTGTTTTACTTTTACTATACAACATTCCAAATACTTGCTTTAGTATTGTATTACACATACCTTGTATGTTAGAAAAATATAAAAATCGTTATATTGTCAAACTAGTAAAAGGTAAATTTGTTAAGAATTAAATTGAATTCATTTTTTTTACTTCAATGGCCAATGGGCAATTTTGCATGTTTGGAATCTTTTTGTCCGATAAATTAGGTTTGAAATTGATTTATTGATTTATGTTATGTATATGAATGTGTATGATAAAATGAATCTTTATATGTATATGTGGTCATGGTTGAATTGTCAAATTTTCAATTCCAGTCTTGTTTTGAATTTATAAAAAATTGTTTTCTTTCTTTTCTCGAACGATTTAGATGTTTTCACATATGCCAAGTTACAAATTGTTTGTTTTATCTCTTTCGACAATAAGAAAAAAAGAATGAATGAATGAACGATCACCAGTGCTTGTTTGGAAAAAAACCAGATGCCATATAATGTCTCAAATTCATCCAATAAAAAAAAACAAAGAAAGAAAGAATTAAACTTGAGTTTTTTTTTTGATTGATGGTTGATGGTCATTTCTTATCCAAAAAAAAAATTATTATTGTTTCTGTTTGTTTGATCTTGTGATCTGTTTGTTTGTTTGTTAATGGTCAATGGTTGATGATAGTAGTAGTAGTGGTGGTGGTGGTGGTGTTTGTAATTGTATATGTCCAAATCGAATATGACATAATGTCAAAATGTTTATATATGTGTGTGACAAATATTTAACCAAAAAAAAAAAAAAGAGTAAATGGAATTGTATATGTGGTGTATGTGTATGTTTCTGGCTTGTGTTTAAATCATTTTGGCTCAATGATTTTATTTGATATATAAATGGGTACCATCCAATTATCATTTTCATCAGCAAACAAACTGAAAAAAAAACATTGAAAAGTGAAAGTAAACAAAAAAAACTGAATATTTTGTGTCTCAGAAATGTTATTGTCATTCATTTTTGTCGCTGTTGTTGTTGGTGGTGGTTGACTAATTACATGCTCGTTTCGAAAATAACAAAACCCTTAAATGAATGCATATCGAATTTAGGCCAAAAGAGACAGAGAGAGAGAGAGAGAAAGAAAACAAAAATATCACAAGATCAAAAGAAACAACCATATTAATCGATTCTTTATTTGTTTTTTTTTCTTTTCTATTTCATGTGATCCTGTCATCGTCATCATTCTTATTAATCGAATATGGTTAATCGATGGTTTGGTAATGGTTTTTTTCTTTCCATTTTGACTGGCTCAACATACACACAAACACATCAAACAGATCAATCGTGTTCATTACAATCAACGCCTTCAACATCCAATTGTCATCCATCATCATCATCATCATCATCTTGAAGAAGAAGAAAAAAAACAAGAAGCAAATAAACGAAAAAAATTATGAAGAACAAAAAGAGAAGAAGAAAAAAAAAATTCCTCATCACCATCACCATAAACATTTTTGTTGAATATTTTTGCATCAAAATAATCACACAAAATAGCAAGAAAAAAACCAATATCGATATTATCGAATGGATTCGATAGTCGTTTTCTGTAGATTAATCTCTTCATTTTTTTCTTCTTTCTTATCGTTTGACACATTTTTATTCATTCAGCTCATTTCCTCGCATCATCATTATCACCAGCATTGCATTGTAAAGCAAAATTCAACAGAAAAAAAAACAAAATAATTTATGATGATGGCAATTCTTATAAAGAAATCGATTCTTATAATAATATAATTCTGTGTGTGTGTGTGTGTGTGTATGTGTCTGGATGGAATTTTCATTCTCTCTACACACATTGACGATAAAAAATGAATGAAATCAAGAATAATGATAAATGAAAAGCGAATTGATTTCTAAACTTCTAACATCCAACATGTGAATGAGCCCATCATCATCATCATCATCATCATCATCATCGTTTGTTATAATTGTATTTGTTGTTTTTGGTGGAAAAAAAATGTCAAAATGTCGAAGAAAAATTTTCAGAATTTTTTTTCAACAAATCAAGAAAAAAAAATGATGACAGCATAAGACATTATGATTCGGCCACGAACAAAGGAAAGTCTCTGCCTGTGATGTATTCTTTGTACTCAAGTTTTTTTTTCATTTTTATTTCAAAAATAAATGAATTGAATTGAATGAATGGCTGACCCATATATTCTATGAATGATATTATATGGAATGGAAACACAAAAACATTCACAACATTTCGGCCACCACCACCACCACCACCATCATCATCATCATCAATTGTGATATTTGTGTCTAGATTCAATTTTTCTTTTTGTTTGTTCATTATTTCAACACCACTCAAAACTACCAGATGTAAAAACGGAACAAATAAGTAATGGAAAAAAGTCAGCCAAAAAGAAATCTGGTCTTTGTCGATCCGTTTCTCCGCTTTTTCTCTCTCTTTTTGGTCAGTTTTTGTGGATAAAATGAATCAACGATTGTTATTTTAGATGACAAGATTTTTTTTTCACTTGAAATGAAAATCAGTAACACCTATATACACACACATTTAAATGCACGGAAATCCAATTCCAACATCTCACTCGCTCTCTCTTTCATTTTGGCTACATTTCTAAAAGATTTTGATCTTTTTATTTTTCGTTTCCAACAACAACAACGACAACAACAACAACAACAACAACAACGAAAAACGGAAACTATTCAATTTCAAGTCATTGCCACTTGAAAAAAAAGAAGATTTTAAAATTGCACAAAACACATGAATGTGAAAATTGAAAATTCTTAAAAGACAATGAAATTCTTTGAATTCTTTCATCAATTTCTTTCTTTCTCTCTTCACAATAAATTCTGTACAATGATCACATAAACACAGACACACTGAATGAAAGATAATTCAATTTTTATTTTTTTTTTTGTTAATTTTTGATCAGATTTCGTTCTTTTCATCATTTTCAAAATTATAATCATTGACACCGGAATGAAATTTCTCTCTTTTTTTTTATTTATATAAATGTTGTATGTATACATAATAAATACGCTGGAATAATGTCATTTTGTGAATAATATTGATATTTTGATATTTTCAATTCTTTTGTTTTGTTTTGTTTTTTTTCTTGCACAAACACACACACACACACAAATTTTGTAAATATCAATCAATCAACTGAAGATCAAAAGATGAATTTTTGTTTAGTTTTCACAGTATTGTGGTTGTAAAATAATTTTATTCACATTCATTTCATTTCATTTTTCTCCTAATTATCAATTTAATAATTGATAATCATCATTATTTTTTGTCATTAATGGGATTATCCATTGGCACCCAGAAATTGATTCTTTTTTTTATTTATTTTGTTTTTTTTTATATATACTCATTGTGCACTCCTGATGATGATATTGATCACATTGAATTCCAAAATCACATTTTTTTCTTTTTATTTTGATTTTGATTTTGATCATCAAATTCTCCAGATCCACAATACTGAATGAAAATATTTTCCACAATTGTTTACCACACCCATACAAACTAATACTGGTCGATTAATTATGATTTATAAAATATGGATGATGATCTTATGCAAAAGCCGAAATTAAAATGGATTTTTTTTGAGTAAAAAGAATTTTTTTTTTTAATTTTCTTAAAAATTTCCCATTTTTTCAATTCAATTCCTATTCCAATCAATCAATCAATCAATTCATATTTCAATTCACATTCGTTCATCATTGGAATGATTGCATTATGATAATTAAATTGAAAAAAAATTCTATCTTTGGATGAATGCAATAGAATTTATCTTGAATCCGCTTATGTGTTTGTGTGTCTAATAATCTTTCAATCAGATTTGTTTAAATGTCAAGAAAATGATCAATATCTCTGCTTGTTCGTTGGAAAATAACGATCCGGAATATGAAATGTAATCCAATCACGCATCGTTCGAATAAACGGATCATATTGATTTTTTTTGTTGTTATTGTTGTTGTCCCAAAAATAGATCCTTAATGATCATTATTTTTTTCTTCATTCTAAAAATGGAACAATTTCAAGAATTTCAGAAAAAAATTACATTGTATATGAACAGTGCCAATAAATCATGTCACATGATTCTCGAATTGGAAAACAAATTCAAGATTTAAAAATTTTCAGAATTCCCTTTTTAAAAATGTCATCACAAAAATTTCGTTCAATACGAACATTTGAAAATAAATTCGTCTATCTTGATATCGAGCTGTAAGTGTTTTTATTCTGTCTATATTTTCAAATTGTCAACAAAAACAAACATTTTTTTTCCAATTTTCAGATGTTTTACGATCAAACAAGCTACCGTGATCGAAGTTCGAGAATTTAAATTGATAATTATGAATGCTATCGATTCACTTTTAGGCGAAATTGGTTCGAAAATCCAATTTGATATTCTCAAGTATCGTAACAACGATTGTCGTGCATTAATACGTCTATTGGCAAGGTGAGAAAAGAGAAATAAATTTTTGCCAACAAATATCAATTGAAAATAAATTGAATTTTTTTCCGTTTGTGCCAAAAATATAATTCGATCCTCATTCATCATTTTAAGCAATGTAGATTTGTTTGCTTTCGTCAATTCAATTTTATTGTGATTTTCTTTTCTTTTTTTCTCATTTCGTGAATCTCAATTTATTTTCTATTTTAGAGAAAAAAATCAAACACGAATCATGTCTAATTAGCATTTTTATGTTTATTTTTTTTTCTTTTCTTCAATTATTTTCCAACAGAGACTATGTAAAATTTCATCTATGTCTTTCATTGTTGAACGAATGGAAAGATTCACGTTGTCAATTTATAATCCACAAGGTCTGTAATATATAATAATAATAATTTTCTTTAAATTATTCATTTCATTTTAAAATTGAATCATTCCACAATATAGACATCACATTGTTTAGCATCCATTGTTGTATCCGATTCTATTGAAGATAATTTGGTCACAGTGCTCGATGAATGTGAATCAATTTCGTCATCATAATCATGGAATCTATTTATCGGAAACTATTTTCTTCGTATGGATATATGTCTTGTGATCAAAAAAAAAAGCTTCATTTCAT
Organism: Dermatophagoides farinae; assembly: GCF_024713945.1. Taxonomy (NCBI): domain Eukaryota; kingdom Metazoa; phylum Arthropoda; class Arachnida; order Sarcoptiformes; family Pyroglyphidae; genus Dermatophagoides; species Dermatophagoides farinae. The sequence continues at coordinate 8,992,197 of NC_134677.1, read as the reverse complement.
AATTTCAAATGTTGTAATATTTCTCATAAATTCATTGTTTTATGATGACATGCTTTTCAGATTATTGTTTTTTTTCCTTGTGATCTTATCTCATTGTGTAAGTGGAAAAATAATAAATATTGAATTTTTTGAAAAAAAAACAAAACAAAACAAAACAAATTGAATCCATAAATCTAATGACAATTGTTTGTTTGTGTGTATGTGTGTGCGTGTGGACATTAGATTATCACTTTTGACCTGAAGCATTTTTTTAAAAATTTTGAATGATGAAAATTATCATCCACAATTGGTGGTCAGTGGAGTTATAAATCTTTTTTATTATTTGAAAAAGAATAAAAATTACCTATGAACAATGATGTGTGTATGCGTGTGTGTGTTTGTAATACCTTTTTTTAAATGATTTTACTTCGTTTCGGTTGATGAAATATCTGCCTCTATTTCTCATTCACAATGAATGAATGATGTAAAAAAAATTGAAATACCAACAATCAAAAGGTAGGTATCATCATCACCGGATGCTGGAATGACCATTTTTGGGAATCCAATGAGAATTTCTTTTATGAAATTTTTCAAAATTTGAATTTTTTTCTGTCCTTAGTATTTATATATGTGTGATATGATAAAAAGTTCATCATCGTTGTCTGTTTACGAAGTTCAAGTAGTTTTTTTTTTGAATTTAAAATTACAATTATAATTCTAATATTATGTAAATTGAGTTGAGTCCTTTTAACATTTAAACACACACACATTTGTCCCTAAAAACTAAATAGAATCCATTTTTTTCAGTTATTTTGTTTCTGTGGTGAATTGAATGCATATATGCAGGAAAATCTGATTTGTCACCACATAAACAATTGGGTTGTCATATACAAAGAACGAAACAAATGTCAGCATATTCAATCACATGTATGTATGTGTTTTTATTATAATTTAACCTTAATCCAAAGTCATTTTTTTTCTTTAAAAAAAAGATTATTTGTCATATATGATAATTATGATTAATGTTGTTGACAATGAATTTTTTCGTCGACCTTTTGGGCGTGAAAACAATAAAATTCACACACAAACACAATGAGCAACATATGACACGATAATTTTTTTTTTTGTTTTTTGTTGATTCTCATCGATTGGTGATGATTATTCATTGACAACAACAACAACAACAAAAAAAATCATTCAAAATCTGATAATGAATGAGACAATAGAAAAGAATTGAAAAAAAGAATCAAATACACACATGGGCAGAAGAGAGTTGACACAATTGTAATAACAAAAAAAAGGATGAGAGAAGAAATTTTTGAACGAGAGAAAGTGTCTGAATGTTGTTGGGACATTATTATTATTATTCCAATGAACAAAACAATGAATGTCGTTTTTTTTAGTTCTTTTTTTCTGATATCATCTTTTCTCAACGTGTTTGATGGCCATTTTTTGTTGTTGTTGTTGCCGTCGTCGTCGCTTTTACTTTACTTTCACTTACTGTTTTAATTTTTTTTTTTAAAGATTCATCACCATTATTATCATTCGCCAATGGTGTTTGGTGGTCATCATAATCATTATTTATTGTTGGTCTCGCGTGAGTTAGCTCGTGGCATACAATAATCATAGACATTTTTTTAAAAAAAAATTTTAATTCGTCGTTAGTAATGGTCATCCATTCCATTCATCGTCATCATTACAACAAGTATTTTTTTGTGTAAAATTTTAAATTTTTCTTCAAAAAAAAATATACACTGAAAATTATCGCCCATTTCATAATGTGAATTGATTGATTTTTTTTCTCTATTTATTTCTCTATGAAAAATAATAATAAAATCTCTAAAACACTAAGATGGCAAAATTATTGACATTTACAGCAAGACTCTTAGTAACATTTTTATATTTACAAATTGAACCCGGATTATGTCAACAACAACAACAAATTGAAAATCATCAGCATCATCATTATTCATCGAATCATCAACCAATTTCATTCAATCAACAACAACATCCATCATTTATATTGACAGAGAATTTCAATAGTTTATATTCACAACAACAACAACAAACAACGCCAACACAGCAAATAACAACATTGAAACCGGATGATGAAACAATTCAATATCCTGTAAGTATTATTAATACTGAAAATTTGATGAATAATAAATAACATTGAATTATCAATCATTTACTATTCAATTTCTTTACTTATATCGAATCTAATTTTTTTTTAAATTTAAAATTATCATAATAATAAATAGAAAAAAGATTCCTTTTTCAATCATCCAACTACTACTGAATCATCATCATTAATAATCGATACGTACAATAATAATAACGATGATAAAGGTATGATTATGAAATTCTTTACATTACGAAATCGGCAATTTTTTCTTGCTTGCTTTCATTTGTTGTTGACAATAGGTAATAATATTCATTATGACTATGATGATTACATAAAAGTTGTAGAAATATTTTACTTTTTTTTCTTTAATTTAATTCATTAAGAAATTCATTTTTCTATATATATGAAAGATTTATGTCATCATCATCATCATCATCATCATTCATTCATCACACCAATCAAATGTCAATGTCAAAATAGTGTATGTGTATGTGTGTGCACGTGTTTTGTATGTGAAAAAAAATGAAATAATGAATGAATATAAAAAATAAATACCGTATGGACACGCACGAACCATACAATTTGTTTCAGTAATAAAATAATTTGTCAAAAAGTAAAAAAAAAAAATTTGTCACCAAGTATTATGTAAGAAATGTTGATCAGAATCATTATAGATTTGATTTGATTTTTTTTCTAATTCAACAAAACTCAAATTAGAGACAATTTTTGTTTTTTGGCCAAAAAAAAAAAAAAATTAATGCGATAATCATGTTATAGCCACAGACCATTGTTTTTTGTTTTCATTCAAAACATTTTGATGAATTGATGTGTGTGTGTGTGTGTGTTTTCTGCTTTTCTACAATGCATACATGTGTACAATATAAAATGAATGAAATGAAAATCAAAACAAACGAATTTAATTATCCAAATGTATAAAAGTTTCCATTAATTGTCATTAGAAAAAAAAGGACTGACCATTTGACACATCTTTTTTTTTTTTTTGTTTATCCATTAACAAACACGAACATATGGATGGATGCTTTGACAATATACCATATCGGCTATCTCTCGCTCTCTGTATGTGTCCAAATAGATTTCATTTTATTTTGTTACGTAATTAACTAATTACACCTGAATATAAATGAATGAATTATACAGATCCAGGGATGTATTAGATGGAATAGAAACAAAAAAAAATGTTAAAAAATTAACAAGTAACAGCAAAAAAAAAAAGAAAATAGAAAAGACATTTTGAAGATTACAAGATGCATGCATGCATGCAAGTATTAACCACACACTTTTATAATATATATAGACATTTTATAGCAGTCATCTGAATCTTAAAGTTACTTGATTACTTGATATCATCATGCTAATTAGTTTGAATAGTTTAACTTGGACTTTGATTACAGTATTATATACTGAAAATCAGCCACTTTTTTTTGCATTTAGTAATTTTCATTGTCGAGGTTATTTGGTTGGACTTTTACTTTTACTTTTGTTGTTGTTGTTGTCATTGTTATTGTCATTTGACCACAATATATATGATAACAACTTTGAAGGATATTTTCTTTGAATTCCGTAATTTTTTTTCTGTTCCATCTTCTTATAATAATAAAGTCGGTCAATGGTAATATGTGTGTTGAATATTTAAATTTTTTTTTTTTTTTTGATGAAAGATTGAAATGATTGTTAATTGGTGAATTGAAAGATATTCATTTAACATTAAATTTTTTTTTCTTCATGTTTGGAATTGACAATTTTCTAGTTATACTAAACAATAAATCAAGCTTGTTATGTTTGAATCATTAGCGAGAGAATGAGAGTGAGAGAGGAAAATCCGATTGTATCGATAATTTTCACAACAAAAAAACAGAGAGAAAGAAATTTAATCAATTTTCTAATTATCTTGTGGCCACAAGATGTTTAATTATATTTTCGGATCAACAAATGAAATAAAAATAATTTTAAATCAGTGAATAAAAGTGATGATATAAGAATAATTGATCAATGATTCCGGATTAGTAGGTAATGTTGTAGCTGATGTCCCGAATACAAAAACAGCAACAACTTCATCGACAAATAAATGTGAATTTTGGCTTGTGTCAAATGAAGGAAATTTAACCAGTTTTGGCGATCCATCTCAAAGTGTTAATTGTGTTTATCGCATTACACCGCTTAATCCAACTGTATGCAGTGTTGAATTACATTTCAATGATTTTGATGTGACCGATATGCGTAGTGAACAGAAACATAAAGATGCTGAACAAAGACAAGCAGTGGAAAAAGAATTTGCACAATTATCAGCCAATCGTAATAGCTGCGTAGATAATTATCTTGAATTTAATAACCGGAAACGTTATTGCCACCGTGATTGGAATAATCGTATGGATGTGGTTGATATTGATCCGAATTATGAAAAAGATTTTGTTTTTAGGTAAGTATAATATTCTTATCATTCTGTTATTATAATAATTAGTTTTAATTTTCAAATATCTACACAAACAACAGACTTGTGCTTGATAGAGTTGTACATTCGAGCGGTTTCAACATTAAATATAAACCGTTATTTGATACCTGTGATAAATTGACGGCAAAAAAATTGGAGAAATCGAAATACGAGAATTCTAATACCAATAATAACAATAATGATCATTCAATAGTGGATCCAGTGGAAATGTTGGCATCAAGTTTACCGAGTTCAAGTTATTGTGAAAAACGACATACTGAAATGGAATTTGAGATTAAAAGTGCTAATTATCCAAAAAATTATAGTAATAATCTTGATTGTGTACATTATGTTATCAGGAAATCGGAAAATGTATGCGGCTTAGAATTGAAATTTATTCATTTTGATATTGAAGAATCTGAAGGATGTGCATATGATTTTTTTGAAATTGATGGTGAAAATTTCTGTGGCCGTCTACCGAATGGTTCAAGAAATATTTTCCATTTTGATACGGCTGTCAAATCGATCTCATTTCAAACTGACAGCCAAGTGAATGGGCCTGGTTTTCATATCAAAATACGACAGATAAATGATTGTCGAAATGCATTTATGCCAATTGAAACACCTGCACCAGCATCGGGTAATATTCGTGGTGGTAATCAAGGTCGACAACAAAAATGCAGTATTTTATGGCATGAACGTGAAGGAAAGCTGGGTACATTGAAATATCCGGACCCATATCCAAACGATTTACTTTGTGCCTATACTATTGAACGGAATCCACATGGCCATTATTGTAGTATTGAAATGAATTTTATTGATTTTGATCTACAAAATACTCGTGATTGTAGTGGTGATTTTTTCGAAATTCAAAATGAACGTTATTGTGGCCATTCATTACGAAATGAACGGAAAATAATTCCATTCAATCCAGATGGTTATATAAGATTTCTATTCAAAAGTGACAGCACAGAAAATGGACAAGGGTTCTTATTGAATTATACACAAATACCATGTACCAAACAAATGGAAGATAATGTTGTCATGATGAATCCAGCAGAATCATTGTCGAAAATGATGCATGATGAAAACAGTATTCATACGGAACCATGTGTAAAAATATATCGAGATAAAAAATTTGATCTTATTAGCGATACAATTGATGGACATTATAAGGATAATCAAAGTATGGGAAATATTTTTGTTTTTTTCATTTGATAAAAATTTGAATTTGTTGTTTTCTATTTTTTAAAAAATATCTAGATTGCCATTTTACAATTAAAAAATATTCAGATAAAGTTTGCTATCTAGAAATGCATTTCAAAATGTTCGATCTAGAAGCCAGCCAAGATTGTCAATATGATTATATGGAGATTGGCAGTGCCGTACGTCTGTGTGGAACACTAAATCAAGAAACAAGTCGTATCTATGTGTTTGATAAACCAGAAATGATTATAAATTTTCATACAGATTCAACGAATGAACGTAAAGGTTATCGGATACATACCGAACAGCTTGAATGTCAAGGTGATCGTATTATTCGTGAACATTATGATCATCATCATCATCATCATCATCATGAAGAACCGAATGAAGGTCTACAAAGTTTAGAACAATATAAATTCGAACAACAACAACATTATATACAACCAACAAATGATACACAATTATTACAGCAGCAAGAAAATTTCGTTCATCAAACATCGGAATTTGATCCAACAATTCCCGAGTGGAAATATTTGCAAAATCCAAGCAGCAGTAGCAGTAGTCTTCTTTGTTCAAAAACATTTCGACAAAAAGAATTTTTTATTGATAGTCCCAACTTTCCTGATAATTATCCACCAGATCTAGATTGTCTTTTCATGATCGTACCGTATAGCTTGGATGTTTGTAAAATTGAAATCAATTTTGATTCATTCGAATTACAACCATATGATTTTGAGAAAAATTGTCTTAAATCGGATTTTCTTGATTTTGATAATAAGGAACAATTTTGTGGAAAAATGACCGAAACACAATCACGAATCTATTCATTTCGTAGGAATGAAACATTTTTTATTCATTTTCATTCAGATTCTTTTCGTACATCATTTGATAAAGGGTTTAGACTATATGTTCGTCAAATAGAATGTTCATCATTATTGAATCAACCGAATAAATTACCGGTTAAGCAACAAAAACCACAACAACAACAGAATCATTGTAGCCGAATATTAATGAGTTCATCATTCGATATACAAAGTCCACTATATCCATCACCATATCCATCAAATTCATATTGTGATTATCGCATAGTGAAATTTAAAGCACCCGGTGTGAATGTCTGTTTTCTTGAAGTTCATTTCATCGAATTTGATCTACAATCAAGTACTGATTGTAATAAGGATTATGTAAGCTTCAACGGTATTAAACAATGTGGATCGATAGCGAAAGATAGTGTGCGGCTATTTCCATTTTATGATAATGAATTTACGATAAGCTTTTTTGCTGATCCATTGATTAGTGGTCGTGGATTTTTTCTTAAAATTCGTCAAAATGAATGTCCACAAACCGGCCACAATGATCATGGTGCTAAACGTATAATAAAACCACCATCATCGTCATCATCATTAATAATGAAAGATGATCCATTTTCACCATACCAAATCTATCATGCTAACCAAATATGTCAACAAACATTTGGTTCGACATATTTTGAATTTGAAAGTCCCAATTATCCACAATATTATTTGCCTAGCCTCAGCTGTGTTTACACCATACAACGGCGCCATAGTCGTTTTTGTAAACTGGAATTATATTTTACCGATTTCGATATTGAACCATCGACAAAATGTACAGAAGATTATTTACTTATTGATAATGTTAAATATTGTAATACGAATCGACCCGAATCAATAATTCAGATACCATTTTATGAACCGGAAAAACGAATTTATTTTCGTAGTGTTTTATTTCGGCCACGTAAAGGATTTATGATACAAGCACGTCAAATTGATTGTGATACATTGATTTTGGAACCAAAAAATTATGATGTAAAACAAAATCGACAACAATTACCGATTTCAAGTTCATCAGCTGATAATAATAATAATAAGTTTATATTTTTACCATCATTACCATCGATTTGTGAGATTTGTGTGACTGAAGTGACTGGCAATATTCAATCATATGATTATCCAAATTTTTATCCACCAAATGTTAATTGTACATATCGTATAACACCATTACCAGATAATTGTATGGTTCAATTACGTTTTGTTGAATTTGATTTTGATTATTCACCTGAATGTAATCAGGATTATTTAGAAATCAATGGTATACGTTATTGTGGCCATCAATTGAAAGATGTTTCAATGATTTTGATGAATAAGCGAAAAGATGATTTAACCATACGTATGGTGACCAGCAGTCGTGGAGCTATGGTCAAACCATCATTCAAAGGATTTCGAGCAAGTTATATACAATTGCCGTGTTTAGATACACAAACACCATCGCCATCAATATCGAATCAGATACCTCATATTCAACCGGCAACCAAATCTATTGCTGTAGAAAATCCGCAAACATTGCATCCAATACCAACACCGATGATTGTCCACAATGAAGCCATTTATTGTGATCAAACATTTGATGATAAAATGTTTGAAATCAAATCACCTGGTTATCCATATCGTTATTTTGATGGTTTAGATTGTTCATATCTGATACGGAAAAATAGTGCCAATGTTTGCCGATTAAAAGTTACATTCACATATTTCAATGTAGTTGGCGAAGATGGTAATTGTCGTGGTGATTATCTGGATATTTTCAGTACACGTTTTTGTGGTATTTTGGATCGATATACATCTAGTAAGTTTATTTTCATCATTAATCAAAAAGATTTTCATTTAAATATTTCATTTTTTTCGCATTCAGAAGAGATACCATTTTTACAGGAAAAACTTTTATTACATTTCCATACGAATCAACAACAAACGGCCAATGGATTTCATTTGGCATTAGAACAAGTGGATTGCATTCCCGGCAGGCCAGCTATGCCACATCAAAAGCATTCAAAAACAACAACCGATGAGCAGAAATCCATAACTGATTATTCTGGTTCGAAAACTAATCCGAAAAAATTAAAATCACCAAATCGAAAACCGATAATGACTAAAAATCCATTCGATTATGATGATGATGAAATAATCTCTGAATTCGATACCAGAAACAAAGCTACAATGGAAGTTGAACCACATGTTATATATGAAGATTCAAATAAACCAAATCCAACAACATTTCCAACACAGCAACGTGAAGAACAGCAACGTAAAATTCCAATACGATATTATAGTCGAAATATAACAGTGATTAATGAAGATAAACCAAAAATACAGCCATTGTCAATGATGATGATGACGACAACATCTAGCCCATCACAACAACGTCATTTAGATGATGGACATGATTATATAACGGTGACAACGGCACCAATGACACAACAACCACAACAACAACAACAACAAAAATATGATCCACCTAATACACAGAAACTATGTGAACAAACGTTTGTGGATAAAATCTTTTTCGAATTAAAAAGTACAGATCTACAAATGACAAGAATGAATGGTGGTGGTGCCATATGTCATCTACATATACGAAAAGCAAAAACAAACGTTTGTCAATTGGACATAATGTTTATGAAATATAATCTCAATGATAGTAGCTGTGGTCATCAATATCTATCGGTTGATGGTGAAAAAATCTGTGGACATATTCATGAAACAACTACAAAAAGATTCTGGTTTCAACGACCAGAACTTTATCTATTTGTCAATCTAATGGATATTGGTCCAATCGATGATGATACATTTGAAATTAAAGTACGACAAGTTGAATGTGCTACTAATGTTGATCATGGTCATCATCATCCATCATCACGGCCAATGCAAAGACAAAATGAAAATTCAGATAATCATTTTCCGATAAAAGGACAACAACAATCAATAAAAAGTCGATTTAAACAAGTCAGCGATATTGTACAACAAATCGATGAACAACAATTATACGATAATCATCATCATCATCATTATAATGACAACAACAACAATAATAATAAACCAAATGAATACAAAATGCAAACATATGAGATGAAACAGTTTCGAATACCAATGATTGAACAACAACATAATCATCCGATGGATGCTGATACAAATAGACCAGAACAACAGCAACAAAAGCCATATTCATCATCCGAAACATCATATGATCCATATTGTGATCTGATTGAAAATGAAATGAATTTTCAGATTGAAAGTCCACGTGATGATTCTACCATCACTCGTTGCCGTTATACGATCCGTAAAGCTAACGATAATGTATGCGCAATCGATTTAAAATTTCAAATGTTTCAATTGAATGAAGCAATGAAATGTGAACGAGAATATTTGGAAATTGATTCTAGTAGAATATGTGGAGCATTCCCTGTTGGTCATGAACGTATGATAAAAAAAATCTTATGATGATCTTATCAAAAAAAAAAAAAATCTAATTTGAACTTTTCAATTTCAAATAGGCCGTTATCATTTTATGCCGAATGAATATGAGAAAGTTATACATTTTATATCGAGTAAATCATTAAATACTCGCGGTGATTTTCGATTGGATGTTAAACAGATTGATACTGATTGTGACAAACCTACTCCAACACAAAGTGAGTTTGATTTTATTTCACACATGGTTCATTGAATTAATGATTGTTGTTTATTTTATGTTTTGTCCACCACTACCATATACCATATATCATAGAACCAACATTGACTATGCCCACTGTTTGTGATATATCCGTACGAAATTATCGTGGCCATATTAAAAGTCCTAATTATCCAGCCCCATATGGTGACTATACAAAATGTGTGTATAGAATCCAAGCTATTGGTCATGAATATTGTAATGTGAAACTTAGAATTCGAGATTTGGATATTGAATTATCATCGTCGGATAGCCATGGAGGAACGGTTAAATGTGAAAAAGATTGGTTACAAGTGGATACACAAAAATTATGTGGCAATAAAATGGATGAACAAAATGAATGTAAGTGTTTTCTGAGAAAAAGAAAATATATTCTTTGATATTAATGATGAAATATATTCCACTGTGAAACAGATACGATACCATTCGAAATGCATAATGGACATAAAGTTGCTCAGATCAAATTCACATCCGATGCATTTGGTAATGGACGAGGATTTGATATTGAATATAAACAGGTATGTATTTTCAATCAAATCTTTGAAGAAAATCTAATCAATTTTTTTTTTTTTTTGTTAAATTCATTCTTTATTAAAGGAATTATGTGTATCGGAAAAAATGAAAACAAATTTAATCAGTCCTGGACAGAAAGGATTTAGGCCACCACAAATAAAGCTGGTTAAAGGTGATCCGTATTCATCATCACCATCATCTGGTGGTTCTTCGCCATCATCAATGCGTCCGCATTATCCACCGAATTATGTATCGAAAGCGCATATGCTCAAAACAATGGATCGTAAAGAATTTATCAAAATGATGTTGATGGCTGAACAAGAGCAGATGAAAATGAAAATCAATCAAAAAGGAGCAGCAGAAGAGCCAAAGATAAACATGTTGACAACGATGAGCAGTTTAGACAATGACGATAACATGACTATGTCATCGATGATAACAACGACCATCACTAGTATACCAGAGAATATGGTCATATTCACAACAACGATGTCAACAAATTCAGAAGATTCAACTGAAAATTCTTCGAATTCTATGATCACTACGGAACCATCTGTTACAATGGATGATGTTACTTTGTAAATATAATAATCGTAAATTATTCAAATATGCAAAATTTACATGTTTTTATTTCTTAATAAGAAATTTTATTTTTAGGAACTTGTATTTTTTTATCAATTCCGTCTGTTCAAATAAATTATTGGATCCTATCATCTTTTTTGAAAAAATGGACTTTATTTTTATTTTTTTCGTTTTCAAAAAAAGTGTAAATTATTGAACGATTTCTGAATTTGAAAATTTTAGTTGTTAAATCATTTTTATTTTCTCATGTAATAAATTATCTGCTATCTGAATAGTTGTTGGTTTCGGTAAATCTTATTATTATTGTCGATTATCGATTACGACACGGTGGTTGAATTTTATTGGGCCAATTACAGCTTTCTAATGATGCATCATAAAATAGGCCTTGAGGACAGGCAAAATGGAATCGTCGATAATCGGCGCATCGATAAAACATTGAACAATCACTTGGATCGGCGAAAAATCCATTGGCAGTTGGACATTGGAACATTGTTGGTTGATTATATATTTGTTTTGGCTGTCTTCGCAATTGATTTGGTTTTGGCTTTGCAAATGGCTTTAATGGTAAAACTCGGGCAGGTGATACTTGTCGTTTACGTTGCTGAGATATTTGTTGTTCGGATTTTGGTTTCTCATTTTGTAAACGTGCTTTTTTGGCAGGGGAAATCGGTGATTTTGGCTGTGGTTTAGGCTTTGCCTTTGGCGGTGATGCTTGAGATTTTGGCTTTTGTGGTGGTCTAGATTGTTGAGACTTAGGAGATGGAGAATTCTTTTTCGGATTCTGTTTCAATGGACTACTTTTGGGACTTTTAGCTGGTGATTTTGGTTTTGGAGATTGTTTTATAGGCGCTGATTTGGCGGGAGATTTTGGTGGGCTTTTCGGTTTAGCCGGCTGTTTAGCTGGTGACTTTGGTTTTGGTGGTCGTGCTTGTTTCAAAGGGGCAGATTTTACGGGAGATTTTTTAGGAGCTTGAGACTTTGGAGGCGTTTTACCTTGTGGTTTTGCAGGCGATTTAGCTGGTGATCTTTTTTGGGATTTAGTGGGCGATTTAGCTTGAGCTTTGGGTGTTGCTTTCAACGGAGCAGATTTAAGAGGGGATGGTTTTGGACTTTTAACAGGAGCAGGTGCTTGAGATTGATTTGGGCTTTTTACTGGTTGCGAAGGACTTTTAGCCGGACTTTTGACTGGAGAAGGTTGTTGTGGCTGACTGGGACTTTTTATCGGTTGCTGTGGTGGTGGCGGTGGTGGTGGTGGTAATGACTGTTCTTGAGGTTGAAATTGTTGTTCCTGTGGATATGGATTTTTGGTAGGTGGTTGAATCATAGGCTGAAATTGTTCAGGCTGCTGTTGCTGTTGTTGTTCCTGTGGATATGGATTTTTGGTAGGTGGTTGTATCATTGGCTGAAATTGTTCAGGCTGCTGTTGCTGTTGTTGTTCCTGTGGATATGGATTTTTGGTAGGTGGTTGTATCATTGGCTGAAATTGTTCAGGCTGTTCTTGAGGTTGAGATTGTTGTTCCTGTGGATATGGATTTTTGGTAGGTGGTTGAATCATAGGCTGAAATTGTTCAGGCTGCTGTTGCTGTTGTTGTTCCTGTGGATATGGATTTTTGGTAGGTGGTTGAATCATAGGCTGAAATTGTTCAGGCTGCTGTTGCTGTTGTTGTTCCTGTGGATATGGATTTTTGGTAGGTGGTTGTATCATTGGCTGAAATTGTTCAGGCTGCTGTTGCTGTTGAGGTTGTTGTTGACCACCATAATTTTCTGGGGGTGGATAATCATTTTGTATTTCCTGTTTCTGTTGTTCGATTGGTTCGGCTTGATTTGGATAATCATTTTGTGATGGTTGTTCTTCTTTTTGTTGTTGAGTTGGTTCTTGTGGTGGATATGGAAAAGGACTATCTGAAGAATATTGATTCGGATCGGATTGTGGTGGAAATTGACCTAATTGTTGTGATTGATCTTGATCAGTGGGTGGTGCATCTCCTTGACCACCATCACTTGGACAAGGTGGATAGGCTTGATTAGGCCAATTACAAACACTATAACGTTCATCGAAATAAGTTCCCGGTCCACATTGGAAATCGAATCTTGTACCTTCATGACAACGATAGAATGCCGCACAATTATTTGGATGGCGGAAAAATCCATCTTTCGTGCACTGAATTCCATCAGATGATGGTGGCTGTGGATAGAATTGATTTGCTGCCTCACCACCACTATATGGATCATTTTCATTGAAATTTTCATTTTCCTGTGGTAATGGCTGTTGTGGTTGTTGTTGAACAGGTTGATTATATTGTGGATTTATATTTCCACCAAGAGAATTATCATCAGTTATTGATTGTTCGATTGGTTGTTGTTGTTGAACACGATCCATGTATGATGGATCGTTACTTGTTTGTGGATATTGTGGTTCATTTGGATAATTGGTTTCCGATTCTTGTTCGATAGGCTGTTGTAAATCATCGTCATTGGCCGGTGTTTTTGTGGTTGGTGATTGAGCTCTTGGTTCTATTTGTTCATCAGCTGGAACATCTTGTGATTCTTGTTCGATAGGGGAGTCCTCAGATTCGGGCATTTCTTCTGGTTGTTGTTCCTGAGCAGCTTCTTGTTCTGGTTGCTGCGGTTCTTGTGGAGATTCTTCAGATTCTGGTGCTTGTTCCGTTTGATCTTCTGGTTTTTCTTCCTCCTCATCCGGTGCTTGCTCAGATTTTTGTTCATCAGGTGATTCCATCAAATCTGATGTTTTTTCTGTTGATTCTGGAGTAGATTGCTGTTCAGCATCTGGTTCCATGGTTGTAGATTCGGTTGATTTATCATCTGAAGATGGAGTAGTCGTACTTTCCGTTTCATTAGATTCAGTTGATTCGGTTTTATCGCTCGAAGGTTCGGTTGTGGCTTCAGTTTCATCACTTGATGGTTCCGTCGTTTCCGTATTCATTTCACTGGGTTTGGTTGTCGATTCAGTCTTTTCAGTGGATTCTTCAGTTGATTCAGTTTTATCACTTGGTTCGGTTGTTGCCTCTGTTTTATCGGTAGATGGTTGAGTTGTTGTTTCGTCACTTTTATCAGCAGACGGGGTTGTTGATTCAGTTTTATCAGCCGATTCAGTAGTCGGTTTGGTTGATGGCTCTTCTGTAGATTCAGTTTTTTCACTTGATTCAGTTGTAGCATCTGTTTGTTCACTTGTTGATGACTCGGTTGTAGGTTCAGTTTTATCCATTGATTCAGTTGAATCTGTACTTGATTCAGTTGATTCACTGGAATCTTCACTTGGTTCCGTCGGTTTAGTATCATCATCGACACTGGCTGGAGTAGTAGTGGCTTCCGTTTCATCAGATGTTGCTGCAGTAGTTGTTTGATCATCAGATGATTTTTCTACTGGTTCTGGTTCTGCAATTTTCAATCAAAAAAAATCAAAACTCAAATAATCATTTCAATCGTACACACCTTCCGAAATGCTTTCTTTTTGTGGTGATGTTTTTGATTTTGATTTTGTGCCATTTGGTAATGGTTTACCCGCATCTAATTATTCATTTTTATTAAAAGTAATACTTTAAAATATAATTATACATTCAACAAACCTGATTTGCATTTTGATTGCGATTCTGGAACACATTTTCCCGTATCTTCATCGAATGCACTACCCATATCACATTCAAATTGATCGGCAATGAATCCACCACCATCATTGGTACATCTATAGAAATTTTTACAATTCTTTCGATCAGCAAATCGACCTTCTTGTTTACATTGGAACACAGATGATACTGGTTTACAATTACAATCCTCATCTTCGGGTGTAATTTCATCTTCATCCATATTTGTTAATTGTTGTTCAACATCGTCTTCGGGCTGATCTGGTAGTTGTTGTTGTGGTACTGGTGATTCTGGTTGTTGTTGTTGTGGCGCTGGTGATTCCGGTTGTTGTTGTTGTGGTGCTGGTGATTCCGGTTGTTGTTGTTGTGGTGCTGTTGTTGTTGTTGTGGTGCTGGTGATTCCGGTTGTTGTTGTTGTGGTGCTGGTGATTCTGGTTGTTGTTGTTGTGGTGCTGGTGATTCTGGTTGTTGTTGTTCTTGTTGACTTGGTGGATCACCAAATTGTTCAGGTAGGTAATCACGATGATCAGGGTATTGATTTGTTGGCGATTGGTCGGATGAATATGGCTGACCGTAAGCAGATGACCATTCATCTGGATTATAATTATTTGGCTGTTGATTATATGTAGATCCGGGTTGTTGTGATGAAGGATAGCCTGCATTATTTGGCGATTGTTGTTGTTCGGACGGTTGAGATTGTGGATATGGAGCCGCAATAATACTAGGTTGTTCATAATAATTATTCGGTGATGTTTGTTGATTAGGATAGGAATCAGAGGAGGTGGATGGAACTTGTTGTTGTGGTTGTGATGAATACTGTTCAGGTTGTTGTGGTTGATTGGCAGCATTATATTCTGGCAGTTGTTGTTGTTGTTGTTGGCCATTATTCTCACATGGTGGTGATGAACCAGGATGATTACAAACACTTATAGTTGGATCAAATACTGTTCCAGGACCACAAGCAAATTCGTAAACACGAAAAAAATCTGCACCTTCATCACGAGTACAACGATAAAATTTTACACAATCATTTGGATCACGAAAAAAACCTTCGGATGAACATCTATTTTCACCTACATATGTGGAACGAGAATTTGGATTAATTTTTATCAAAAATGATCATTATGAATACGACTTACGATCAATATCTTGAGCTCGAATAAAATTCACTATAATGGTTAGTATTAATAAAAATTCAAATAATGAACACACGATATATTTGAAATTGGCCATTTTGTTTGGTCGAAGAGGAAAGCGAAAAAAAATAAAAAAAAAAATAAAAAAACAAAAAAATCAGTAACATCTAATCAATCAACGAAGAACGGAAAACATCATGATGACAATGGCGGTAGGTGAATCCGATTCTTTCGATTGATTCATTCGTCATTAATATTTCAAAAAAAATTTCTAGATTCTTGTTTTTTCTTTGATTGATTGATTATCGATAATCGAAATGGAATGAGAGAAAAAAAACGATAAATTCCATAAACATTAGCCTTTTATATATCGTTAAAAAATCGGAAGGAAATCAAATAAAATCATCGGAATATCAGGAGGGTCAAAAAGATGATTACGACGATCATATACATCAATGATCAATGTTGTTGCTGTTGTTGATTTTGGAGAATAAATTTGGAAATGCCAACCCATTTCCAATATGATGATAATGATCGATAATGGAACTCCTATTTTTTGGATTCACAAACACACACACAGAGAGAGAGAGACATAAAGTACAACAACACGCTAGCTACTCATCATTCTACTGGTTGCTGTCACACATATAGAATTATTAAGGAATGCGTGGCGGAAGTGGGCGCGTGCAAACAACAAAAATCCATTCAATAATAATAAATGCAATGTAGTTTGGAACACCTAATGATGAACGTGATGATATGGTCTCTCGCATTCTTTCTGTGTGTTTTCAAAATAATCATCTAGTAGCATCCATCAATTCATCATCATCATCATCATCATCTTCATCAACATCATTCAACCCTTGATGATGATGATAAAGTACATGCATTAAGCACCTGTATATAGTATATATATTATTATTAAGTGTTTTTAGTACGAAAACGATGAAAAATTTTTATTCATCAAAACATTGAAAAAGAAACTAAAAATAAAGAAAATATTTATGTTTTTCAATGACATTTATTCACACACACACACACACATTAGATATTAAAAAAAACATGCAGATTCTTCTGTTATTGAAAAAAGAAAATTTTCTTTAGTATGTTAACGCATTGTGTCAAGTGATTTTTTTTGCCATTTTATCATCCAAAGTGTAAATTTCAAAATTACTGAAAAATACTAATTAGTAGATATTATTACATGATATTATTCAAGAGTTTCTATAGAAAAAAAATCCGAAAAATTTTCATAAAGCTCAATTCAGTGTGTTGTTATTGGATCTACCGTTTCAAAAACAAAAATGTAAACAAAATCCTTTCTACAAATTATACAGAGAGTAAAATTTTAAAGAAACAAAAGAAAAAAAATGATAATGACCTATCAAAAGATATTAGATTGTTTCAAGGTGTCAAGAAAAAAAAAGATAATTGAGTCATTGTCTGAAATGAAAAAAAAAACATTTAAAGGCTAAGATTTTCTATTCTTTTTTTTTTACTTACTTACTTACTAAGTTGCTATGTTGTTCACTTTTCACATTCACTTTCTTTTTCGTTCATTTTTTTCTCACTCAATTATTTACTATCATTCAAAAAAAAATGATTTGATGATGAGAAAAAAAAGAAAATTTTCAGATCATCATCATTGCACTTGGTAATGATGATGATGATGTCAAAATAATGACTATTGACAATGATTCAATGTGTGTGTGTGTGTGTATGACTGTGTTTCTGTTGTTGACTGGTCATCAATTGGAATTGAATCGCTTCCTCACTTGATGATGAATGATTACCCTCGCTTTTTTTCTGGCAATTAATTGATTTTAAATTATAATTTTTTTTTGGGATTTCACCCAAAAAAAATCATTCTTGATTATTTGGGTGAAATCTCGTCCGGTTTGAAATGATTTTCTTGTTGATTTGCCATACACAAACAAATGGCTTTTTATTTCTTTTTGCATTCACACACACACAGAAACAATCGATTGTCAACATAGTATCTCAAATACAAAACATCCTGAAAGAACAATATTGCTGAATACCAATCAATACGGAACATCAATTCATTCAAGGTCTTTAAATTTTGAAAGTGAAATTCGAAACAATTCGACTTGATCATTTTTTTTCTGATGAATTATTGTCCATTTTTTTTCTTTCTTTTGCCAAATTTATTATTATATTTTCAATCAAGAACGAATAGAAAAATTTCCCGCCAAAAAAAAAATATTTACAAAATGTTCATTTGAATTGAATTACAGTTACAATCACACAACCATCAATAATCATGAATGATGATGATAATGATATTCACATGAAGAAATGTAGTGTTTTTTTCTCTTAAAAAAAATTATCATTTTAGTTATATTTAATGTAAAAAAGGAAAAAAACCAGAATTTTCTTGTAAATCTTGTGATTTTCTATTTATAGTAAAGAAAAAAACATTTTGTTATCTGATCGCAATGATCAGATCAAAACAACAACAACAACAACAACAACAACAGCGGAAACATGTCGATAACATCGATTCAAAATCCATCATCAGTTTCCTGATAACGGAAATTCATGATAATTTGTCATGCAGTTGAAATTTCGAATCAAAACAAAACAAAACAAATGAATGAATGAATAAATGGAAAAAAAAGAAAAACAAAAATTCACGAGTATCTCATAAGCATTTCAGGAATGTTTGTTGTCATTCTTCCTCAAATGTGTCATTGGGAATAGGAAAAAGCAGCAAAATCAAAAAAAAACAATTATATAAGTAGCCATAAAGTGAAATGATGAAAAGTAATTAATTACATAAGACATTTGAAGTGTGTGTGTGCGTATGAATATTTGTGATAAATCATTAAAAAAAAATACGAATTAGAAAAGCTGTTGTTGTGTATATAAGCGAAAACGAGAGAAAATAACTAGTTTTAACTACAGCAACCAAATGGTGGATAATTTCATCATTATCGTCATTTCTATTGAATTTATTTAGTAGTAGGAATATCTTTTCTACTACTATAAATTTTTTTGACTTTCAAGGCAAACAATCCAAGTGATGATCATCATAGGATAGGATTTAATATATAAAGAAAGTACAGTTTATTAGTGCAAACACTTTATTCCAATCATGATGATGATTATTATCGAAGATTATTGGTATTTAATTATTATGAAAAAAATGTAGATTTTGAAAGTCAAGACAAACAGAGACATAAGTCACATTCTAATGACGATATGACGATTTCAATTTACACTTGAACATCAAAAACAATGGAATTTTTTTTTTCTTTCCTACTCAGGTTTGATCATCATTTGAATTTTGGATTTTTTTTTTTTTTTTTGGTTTTGGATTAACATAATTGACAATTCAGAAAAAAAATTACAAGTAAGCCGCACCCATACTGTATAGAAATATTTGATTCATCATCATCATCATCATCAATTATTTGGTTTTCCAATGGAAAAAAAAGAAAAAACCCGAAGATGATGATCAATACTTTTTTTTCTAGTATATTGAATCAATATATTTGAGATTTCCAGGTTTAATGGACACACTAGTCTGATGATGGGATTAATGTCTGAGATGTTAAACAACAACAAAAACAACAAAAATGCAAATAAATGAAAAAAAAACGCAATTCGATTGCACATCATCATTCAGCATTTAAAAATTATTATTATTTATTATGATTAGCTGCATCCGGACATCAATCAAGGTCGGTCATATCATCGATCGATCGTCATCATATAATCTACCGAAAATAAAAATGAAAATTATTCAAGAAGATACCAAAAATAATGGCTTGTTGATGGCTTTCTATTTTTACTAGTGTTAGAGAATCACTATAAATTAATTAAAAAAAAAATGTTTGAAGAAATAATAGAGAGACGATGATCTTGAGCGTTACGCGAAAGGTTTTTTTTTTGTTTTTGTTTTTGTTGAAGTTTTTTTGCACGTGATTGAACATAAAATCATGAATATTTATCTCTCAAACAAAAATGCAATTATGCAAATCCAAGAAATCCAATTATTATCAACAATAATTTGGTAAATCGATAATTTTGCTAAATTTACTTATCGACACAATGATACTATTGGAATTGATTTTCAACATTTGTGTCCGAACAACCAATGTATCCAATTAGCTAATTGGAAATTTTTTTTTTATTTAAAAAATTTGAAAATAAAGGTTCAGAAAACAAAAGTTCCAAAAAGTCCAAATATAGACAACATACACACACACACACACACATAGGGTATATTGTGTGAATTATTATTATTGTCGTTTTTGGAACTTGGTCATTTGATTGTAACAATATGACAATGGAAATGCGTGTTATTTTATGATCCCAAATGATAACAATGATTATATGAGATATGATAATGTGGCAAGAGAAAACAAACGAACGAAAACGAAAACCCTCATTAACTTATTGTCATTTGCAAAATAACAACAAAAAAAAAATGATAACTATTTGAATGGCCCATCATTACAGGATCAATAAATTTTTTTTTCTTCTTTTTTTTGCCTTCTAAAGTCAATATAATGATGGCCAACATAAATGATTGGAACAATAAAGATAGTCATCAGGAAAGACCATTGACCATCATCATGATGGTTGGTAATTTCAATATATATTTTCTAATTAGGCAAATGATCTTTGTGTCTAGTGAATGCCGGTCGTCGAACAGAAACGAATAATGTTAAACAATGAACGATGATGAGCATCTTTCTTTCTTTATCATCATCGTTTATATCGTCGACAACTGGTCCAAAACAATCGGAAAATCAACAACAGTATTCACCATACATATCGATTCATTCGCACATTATCATGATCAATGACATCCATACGATGACGATGATGATTGAAGAAATGAAACAAAACAAAAAAAAACAAAAAACAATTGTTGAAAATTTCATATTATACTGATAACTTTGTCGTGTCATCAAAATCATCATCAACATCGTAAAAATGAAAATGAATCCTATGAATAAAAAAAATTATTAAATTTTCATCAAACAAACATTGAAGGTAACCAACCAATTTTGATTAGATGATGATGATCAATTGTAAACAAATAAAAAAAATTGATAATGATGATGCTGTTGAAATATGAAATAAGAATCTGGCTGTCAATCGTCGGCCATATACTGTATCGAATCGCGGATATATCGAATGTAATGATGATGATGATGAAAACATCGTGACTTATTGGTTGCTTTCATCGACATTATTTCATGGACACATTCGATTTCGATATATTCAATAACCAACAGAAATATGGAAATGACATTGATTGAAGTTCAAGTTAAAGGAGAATGTCTGTCTATAAACATCTGTCAAAACAGAGAAAAAATGGAGATTTTTGAAAATGATGAACAAACAGAGAAAAGTGATGATTTATTAGCTATTGGATTAAGAATACTATATCTATTTCGAAGACAAAGAAAAAGATGATTATGAAGAAATGCTAATTATTTCTGTGTGTGTGTGTGTGTAATCAATGTGAATCTAATCAAATGAATGTCACTTATTAATCAAATATTTTATAATTGGGGACTTACCAAATTCATATCTGTGAAAGTTTTTTCCATAACTTGTCATCAATGATGAAGAATTATCCATTTGAATTGGAAAACATTGTCCTTGATCCATGATTGGTGATGATGATATACGGCAAACAGAAAAACAAATGCAATCACAACAAATATGAAAAAATTCCGGTGATGAGCAATCATGAAAGTTTTCATTTTTTTTTTCTTTCTTGCATTAATTAGACACATTCGATGACAGCCCACAATTATAATAAAAAAAATGAATAGTCATCATTCGATCAGATGATCATTAATGGATAAATCAACAATTTTTTTTTTTGAACATTTCATCATCGATCGATCAGTGGGATATTGGAAAAAACGATAATGGAATTTATGAATAATAAAAAAAAAATATTCTTATTTGGTGGTCATTCAATGAATTAATTAATTAATTCGTGAATTATTATGTCTCTCATATAGAATTTTTTTCTTTCTCTCAATAATTGCGATGATTGATCAATGTTTGAAATTTACAAACATTGCGACAATTATTGTTGACAATCGATATTACACGTTTTTTTTGGTCGCCCTATTTATTATTTCAATTAAGATAATTGAAAATCGAAAATGACCAACCAAATTTGATGGCTTAATGAATCACCTGTCATTTTGATTATTAAGTAAATATTTTTTCTCTGGTTTTATTTTTTTTTGGGTCATCAACAATGGTCATCACACGAAATAGATCCATTTGTGTGATCCAAGAACAGCAACAAATAAAAAAGTTTTTGACGTAAGTATTGCCTTAAAAACAATGTGAAAAATATGGATGATCATCATTGTTGCTTTGTCAGGTCATCATCATCATCATGTCTAAACGTGATAAAATTACATCTGATCTTTGTGATTCTACAATGATGATCTATGATGGTTTAAATAATGTCGAAAAACAACAGCAACGAAAATCATATCGTGTTACCGATTCAAGAACTGCCACGATTCACACCAGAAAAAAACCTGGTTTTAGCCAAGTGTTAATGACGACACAAAATAAAAATGGCCATTGGCGTAAACAGCAACAACAACCATCGGAATCAGAACCAGATCGAATAGGATCCGAAATGGATCCATTCACATTTGGAACAAATTTTAATACTGATTTCAATACTCGTTATAGTAATGATGATCGAACAGATTGTGTTCAATTTCCGCCTTCATCAAATGATCCAAAAGATAGTGGTATCAATCATCAGGATGCTGATGAACAACAACAACAACAACAACAGCAAACATCTTCGAAACCAATTCCAAGGATTACCAGAAATCTTCCTTATCGTGTATTGTATCGGATACGACCATCAACATTGCATAACAATAATGGTGGTAATAATAATCGTAGAAAAATGCGTGCCTCTGGCCTAAATGGTTTCGATTATATGCCACCATCAAATCTAATAAGATTATTCGGTGAATCATCAGTACCAGGTGTTCGTGATATAGCATTATCACAATCATTCGTACGACGAATGTTTTGGATTTGTTCATTTTTTTTCTTTGGATTTCTTGCTTTACGTGATATATCGCAATTGGTATCCGAATATTATACATATCCAATTACAGTGGATGTACGATTACGTGATAGTCGACGTTTACAATTTCCCGCTGTCACTGTTTGCAATATGAATATTGTGCGTTATTCTGCACTTTGTATGAACAATTCTTCAGTTATTAAAGATTCAATGATACCGAGAGATTTACGTGAAAAATTATGTGGTATTCAACCGCCGGTATCCATTGATTTATCAATGATTCCAACAACAACACCAGCACCAATGACGGTAACAACAGGAAAACCGACAACAACTGTTTTACCTACTACTCGTACAACTAAACCACGAGGTCCATCGAATAAAACACCTAAAACATCGACAAAAATATCAATACGAACAACAACGGTGACAACAACACAATTACCATCAAATTCAGATTCAAATGATGGAATGGACGATATCAATACTTATGGTGTAGCCAGTAATTTTAGTGATTCTGGTACTAATGATACATCATCACTTAATGAAACCGATACTGTTGACGGTGATGTTGAATGGAATATAACGACAACGACAACTACGACGACTACATTAAAACCATTACCAGATGATATACCTAATGATATTGCTGGACCAATCGATATTCAATTGGATCGACCAAAACGAAAAGTTAAAGCAACTGATGATAAAAACAATGCAACCAATGCACAGGATAATCAATCGGGTAATCAAAAACAATCAGCAACAACAAAAGAACCACCAGCCTATTTCGATAACATTGAATTATCCGAAAGAGAAGAAAAAGAACTGCAGGAAAATCTAACCAATTGGTTGGCTGTTATTTATAATTCAAATGAAAAAATTTCCAAACAAATTGGCCATCAATTCGAAGATTTAGTGCTTCGTTGTACGATACGTTCAACGAATTGTGCACATGCAAATAGTTTTGAACATTTTTTCACGCCAACCGAAGGAAATTGTTTTACTTTCAAATCACAAAATCTACGTAAAACCAATCTGGAGCGTATCAAAGATGAAACATCTATTGCTGGCGTTAATTATGGTTTAGAATTGGTACTAAATCTTGAAATCAGTGAATATCTTATTGGTACAGCACAGATTGGTGCTATTGTTATGATACAACATCCCGATGAAATCGGTAATGCTGCTTCGGAAGCCATATTTGTTGCGCCTAAACAATCCACTTATATTGGAATGAAAATGGTCAACATAAGTCGATTACCGAAACCATTCCCAGAAGAATGTATTGATCATTGGCCAGCCGGATTAGTTGGGCGGCTAACACAGAATGCATCCTATTCACAGCAAGCATGCCTCAAAATTTGTCTTCAACGAACCATTCATACACGTTGTCAATGTCAAAGTGCTCAATTACCTCAATTGGAATTGAATTCTACATTGAAAATCTGTGACACTCGCCGTAAAGTAACCAGAAACTGTGTTGAAGAGGTTATGTTTCAAGCTGAAGAGAAAGTTAGCACATGTAAATGTCCACCACGTTGTCAGGTAATTAATTATGAAAAAACAGTTTCAATGACAAAATGGCCAACCCGAGAGGATCGTGTTACATTCGATCGTGGTAAAGTGGATATGAATTTTCAGAATCTAGCTAAAGTGACCGTATATTTTCAAACAATGACCTGCCAAGAAGTACGACAGGAAAAGGCATATACAACGGCGAAATTATTCTCATCATTGGGCGGTATTCTTGGAATGTATGTTGGTTTCAGTTTTCTATCATTATTTGAAATTCTTGAAATATTTGGACGAAGATTCTGGTATATTGTAACGAAGAAAAATGTCCGTTTTCGTGCAGCCGTACATGCCATTACAGCAACATTGGCAATGAAACATAAAAAACCAAGAAAAGTGAATAATTTCAATAATGAAAATCATGTTGACCATATTAAACATGGTGGTGGTGGTAGTGGTGTTAATAAAAGGAAAAAATAATTACAACAAAATGTATTAATGATGTTTGTTTGTTTGTTTTAATTTTTATTTCTTTGTAGTAATTAAAATCATTGATCATTGATTATTATTAATTTGTTCATTGTGTCGTTTTAATATCATCTTGGTGTTAATTGTAAAGAGATTGGATGAGCTGGTATCACAATGAATGCATGTTTCAATTCCAATTGTTGTTGTTGTTCATGGCTATCGATTAAATTTAATTGAAAAGCTTGAATAAGTCGGGCAACAGATAAATACAATTCTGATTCAGAAAATCTTTTGCCCAAACACATTCGATTACCATAACCGAATGGTAACAATGAAAATGGATGAATCGTACTTTTTTCTATTGGATCTAACCATCTTTCTGGAAGAAATTGATCAGGATTTTGAAAATAGTCTGGCAAACGACATGTAGCCATTAGATGAGAAAAGACAATTGTCTAATGGATTAATAAAGCAAATAAAAATCGATTATTTGGATTGAAAAAAAACAATACTAATCATATTACATTGGCTGGAATTTCATATCCTGATAATATTGTGGGTTTGATCGTTATTCTCATTATACCGGGAACAGGACAATTAAGTCGGAAACATTCTTGAACACAAGCTTTGAGGTAGGGCATTTTAGCCAGATGTTTGGGTGTAAAATCATCTGTGAAGGCATTATCATCTTTAACCGATTGAATTTCAGTATAAAGTTTATCTTGTACACGCTGATTTGAAGCCAGATGATAGAATAGATAGGCAAACGTATTCGATACAGTGAAAATGCCTCCAATTATAAAATCAATGATTGTCAATTTGATTTCTTCATTGCTCAATTGTTCAGTTTTTAACAATGTTTGTAACACTGTTTGTCGATCGGATATTTCTGCAAAAAAAAATTGAGATTAAATCATTTAAAATGTCTTTATGAAAATTGAGCTAATTTCATACCATTCAATTGATCATCTATTGCTTTTTGTACGTGTTTTGATGCTACATCATAAATCATTGATTCAGCTCGCTCTAAATCACTGTAAACACTTGTTTTCATTAATTTCCACCATGGATAACCATAATAAAGTTTGTTGAATGTATCGAATAAAAGTTTTGTTGATTCAATCAATATTTCAGCATCGGATGGTGTTGTTTCTGGTAGCTGTTGTTGTTGCTTTGTTGTTGTCGTCGTTTGAAATGCACCAATTCTAGTGTCAAGACAAAGCATACAAATAGATTCAAGAGCTAATCGATAGGTAGCTTCTTGAATATTATCTACAACATTTGTTACAGGATCTTTAATATTGGAAAGATATTCAATGAAATCATTGCAAATTTCATTTTGATTCAACATATTTTCATTGATTGTTGACAATTTCATGATGGCAGGCGCAAGCTTATTACGTTGGTCAAGCCATTCATCACCATTAAGATTAGCTAGACCAACATTTGGATAACGATCCGGACGTGAACGGCGAAAACATGAAACAAATTCACTTGGTGGTCGTATCGGGCAACGTCCTTGATATTTGAAGACTGTTTCAAAATCAGCTGGATCAAATATATGAACAATTGGTCGATGTCTTTGATATTCTTCGCGAAATATTGGACCATATGTACGATATTTTTCAATATAAATTTCATGTAATTTATTGAGATCATAACGACCAACTGAATATATTGAATGAATAAATGATGGTTATTACAGTAAATAATCAATAATCAACAACATAAATAATAAACATACTTAATGAACAATATAAATTATACCATCCAGTACCAATGAATGGTAATGATGGCCATGGTCCTGGTATCATTGAAAATGGTTTTATTTGTTGTTCACCAGTATCCACCTTATTCGACTCATTCTTATCTTCTTTCATTATGGATGACATTTTTTTCTTGTTTTCACTTGGCAAACAATAACAAAACACTAAAAAAGGATGACAATTCTAAAGATGATTCAATGTTGTTGATACATTCATCAACATCATAGAAAATGTTTTTTAAAATTTTTTTGAACATTAATAACTTGGATGAATCAATCAAATGATTTATATATCAATTGTTCTATGGTGATTTTTTTTTGCACTTTGATGATTATATGGACGATGATGGTGATGAATATATAATCATGGTGGACTGATATACGAAAAAAATTTTCAATGTTGAGTTTTTGCATATCAACAATTGCAATATGAGATGACATTTGATTCAATCGTTCGAAAATAAAACAAAAAAAAAACAGCTAAAAATAAAACTATTCATTCATATCACCAGTCAATGTGCGTGTATGTGTGTATATAGAATGTGCATTGCCAATCTTATTTTGAATTATCATTTCAATAAAAATAACGATGGACAAAACAATTTCATAATTATAATTGAATGAGATCTTTGTTCAAAAAAAAGAAAAAAAAATTGGCAAGCAGTTTATTCCATTTAGTTTGGTTTTCCAACCGACCGATTGATCGAGGAATGAAATTCGAACGTTTAGAGTTATAAACACAAAGATTTGCTTATCGTAATGTGAGTGTGTGCGCGTTTCTTATGCGAAAATTAATGATAATGAACAAATAGAAGAAGAAAAAAGTAAATAAAAAAAATCTTATCTGAAATCATCATCATCATCATGATCATTATTATTAAAATGAAATGAAATAAAAAGGGACTGATATAAAAAAAAATTTATTTTTGATTATCATAATTAAATGCGTGACAAACATATGTGAAAAGAAACATTGACGATTCAAAACATTCGATGAGGACAAGGTCAATGAATCATGGTTAAACTGACATTTTCATTTTGATTACAGCATATGGATCATAGCCAATTAATTGAATGTCTTCAAATTTAAAATCATCAATATCATTCACTATACGTTTGAATTGTATTTTTGGAAATGGTTTCGGTGTTCGTGTCAGCTATATATGTGAAAAATGACAAAAAAAAATAAATCATATGGACAAAACATTTGGTCAAAACTTACTTGTTCACGAAGTGCATCAACATGATCACGGTAGATATGTGCATCACCGATTGTATGAATAAATTCACCAGTTTTTAATTCACAAATATGGGCAATTACATGTGTCAATAATGAATAGCTGGCAATGTTGAAAGGAACACCAAGACCCTGTGATGAAAAATTGTCAGAAAAAATTAAAAAAAAATATGCATATGAATGGCTTACAATGTCGCCCGATCGTTGATAAAGTTGACAGGAAAGTTCACCATTATTAACATAGAATTGAGCCAAACAATGGCAAGGTGGTAAAGCCATTTTAGGAAGATCTGAATTGAATAAAAAAATATGGTCACACTATATTTGATGACATAACAATATACCTGTTGGATTCCAAGCCGATATAATCATTCGACGATCATTCGGATTTGTTTTGATCGTATGGATAAGCTGTTTTAATTGATCAACACCTTGAGCATTATAATCAGAATTCTTGTCTCGATATTCGGCACCAAAATGTCTCCATTGAAAACCATATACTGGACCTAGATCACCTTCTTGACGATCGGCAAACCCAAGGCTATCGAGAAATTCTCGTGATCCATTTGCATCCCAGATTTTTACACCTTTTTCGGACAGCTTTTTCGAATCAGTTGATCCTTGTAGAAACCATAGAAGCTCTTCGACAACACCACGCCAAAATACACGTTTTGTAGTGATCAATGGTAATGTTTGATCACGAAGTGAATAACGACTTTGTGTACCGAACACCGAAAATGTACCAGTTCCTGTACGGTCATTTTTTTCGGCACCATTATCAAGGACATGTTTGATTAGATCAAGATATTGATATTCGTCGTGTTTCATTTTTTATCGATTTTTCTCTTTGTATGATTCACTTTGCGCCAAAAATTAGTGTGTGACAATGTGTTCGTGTATGATCAATTCATATGTTGCAGGTACCATCGTTGAAATATTTTTGAAGTTTGAGAACACATGTTTTCAAAATCAAATCTTTATTTTGCTGGTATTTTTTTCATTTGTTTTGATTATTTGAAATAAATTATTATCGTTAGAAACGAAATGACTCCAGATAATTTTTTGGATCAAATTCGCCATACTTATGTTGAACAGATTTCTGCATCATCTTTTTCACCATCCATCGTTAGTAAACTTGAAATTGATCAATATCTTGAAAACCGATTATGGCCAGAATATGATGAATCAAATTGTGATTGTAAAGAATTAATCATGTCGATTGTTGCCATGGTTAATCAAAAATTTCGTGAAGGTGTTGGATCATGGCAAACGTTCGAACAAAATCCCGCTCATTTTCCACTATTTTTTCGACATACTGCTCGTTTGATGCTCAATACAGAATGCTCGCTAACATCTCGAGAAAAGATTGCCTTGATGGTTTTTTTGATTCGATGTTTCAACAGTATCGAAGTGGAACTGATACGATGTTCGATACAAAAATATATTTCAATGCCCATTTGGTCCTGTTTATCATCGGCTCGTTTAGAATATGAATTCAAAAAAGTGCCGAAATTGAAAAAATTTTGGAAAAAAATTGAAAAATCTGATCAAAGTTTATCAGAACAAGAACGTGAACAAGTAATGTTTGAAAGAAAATTTCTCTATAATCTTATATATGATTTCTATAAATGTCTAAATGAAATTCCGCCAGTGGAAATTAAACCGAAACTAAATCGACAAGAAATGGATTTAATACGTTATTCGGAACGATTCTTGGAATTTTTGATCGACATTGAATCATTATTACCAACAAGACGATTTTTTAATGCTGTCATCGATGATTTACATGTCATCACTGTGGCACGATTATCAATGTTGGCTAAACGACCAAACGAAGGTCGATTATTCAATCAATTATTGGATATATTACGATTTTATGTCAAATTCGAAATCGATGATGTCACTGGCGAAGCATTGACTGATGCAAAGATTGCATCACAACATTTTGAAAAATTGACCAATTTACAGAAAAAAATTTTCAAATTATTCACCGATATTGATGAATATCGACCGCTATTCTTGGCCAGTGTAGCATCAATTGATAATCGAAAAAAATTATTGGAATATTTTTCACTAATTAATGAAGAACGATTGATCACGCTTTGTCATCATTTGGAAATCGGCTTAGATAACAATGAACAAATCGATAAGATTTGCAATTATTTTCATAATCTAACTCGAAGAGATATATTGCTAGAAATATTGGTTGATCGTTATCAACGGCATGATTCACAAATGAAATCATTAAACCAGATGCCATTATATCCAAGTGAAGAAATTATTTGGGATGAGAATCTTGTTCCATCTAAATATTATTCTGGCGATTATTGTTTAGCTTTACCTAAATTGAATATACAATTCCTCACTCTACATGATTATTTGCTAAGAAATTTTCGTCTATTTCGTCTAGAATCAACATACGAAATACGTCAAGATATTGAAAATGCTGTTGCACATCTGAAACCATGGAAAACAGAAGATGGCGATGTTATGTTTGGCGGTTGGTCACGAATGGCCATTCCTATTGATTCATTTCATATTACTGAAATTGGCTCAGCCAGAATCGGTGAAGATAAACCAAGCCGTGTACGTGGTGAAATTATAGTCAATTTAAATGTTAAAAAATCAATTAAAGCTGAATGGGAATCACTTCGTAAGCATGATGTTTGTTTTTTGATATCTGTTCGGCCAGAAACTAAACCAGGAACACCATATAATTACAATGAACCATTCATTCCACAAGTTGGCCTTACATATGTACGTGGTTGTGAAATTGAAGGAATGCTCGATGTACAAGGAAGATTAGTGGATGAAACACTTGGTGAACGTCCACAATTCGATACCGATTATCGTACATATCGTGTTTTACTCGATACAAATCAGTTTAAAATCGATAATCAAGACAGTAATAAATTCAATGATATTTATGATTCATTCAATATTTTGGTACGACGTAAACCAAAAGAGAATAATTTTAAAGCTGTATTGGAAACAATACGTGATTTAATGAATACCAAATGTGTAGTGCCAGAATGGTTACATGATATACTTCTTGGTTATGGTGATCCAAATGCTGCTTATTATTCCAATATTGCTACGAATAATAATCAATTTAAGCGATTAGATTTTTTCGATACATTTCTGGATTATGATCATATCAATGAATGTTTTCCATCATATCAAATCACTGTCAATGGAGAAGATTCTCATTCAACCAACGCTGCACCACCGTTTAGGCTATCTATTGATGATGAAGCAAAGAAAATATCTGTATTGCCATACAAGATTCCAAGTCGTGGACCATATGTAGAAGAACAGCCTAAATGGAATCGTATACGATTTACATCCACACAAGTTGAAGCTATTCGTTCAGGAATTCAGCATGGTTTAACCATGGTTGTTGGACCACCTGGGTCCGGTAAAACCGATCTAGCCGTACAGATTATCAATAATCTATATCATAATCATCCGGAACAACGGACATTGATTGTAACACATTCGAATCAAGCATTAAATGCTATGTTTGAGAAAATAATGGCACTCGATATTGATGAAAGACATCTATTACGACTTGGTCATGGTGAAGAAACATTGGAAACGGAAAAAGATTTTAGCCGATATGGTCGTGTTAATTATGTACTTGGGAAACGTTTGCAATTGTTGGATATGGTTGCAAAATTGGCCCAATCATTAGATCTTGCTGATGATGTTGCATATACTTGTGAAACGGCTCGTTATTTCTATCTTTATCATGTATTATCCAAATGGGAAGCTTTCCTATACGAAATTAATGATCCAACCAAATTAGGCCATAATGATTCAACTACTAATGATAATCGATCAGCAAAAATTATTGAAGAAACATTTCCATTTCATAAATTTTTCTCCAATGTTCAATGTTTATTTCATGGCAAATCATTTGAAGAAGATTTCGAAATTGCAAAAGGTTGTTTTCGTTATTTGAAAAAAATCTTCACACAATTGGATGAATTCCGTGCATTTGAAATAATGCGTTCAGGTAGTGATCGTGCTAATTACCTTTTGGTAAGAGAAGCAAAAATTATTGCCATGACCTGTACACATGCAGCATTGAAACGTAAAGAATTAGTAAATCTGATGTTTCAATATGATAATGTTATGATGGAAGAAGCGGCACAAATACTCGAGATTGAAACATTCATACCATTATTATTACAAAATCCCGATCTTGGTCATAATCGTTTAAAACGTTGGATTATGATTGGTGATCATTTACAGTTACCACCTGTAATTAAAAATATTAGTTTTCAAAAATTTAGCAACATGGAACAATCATTATTTGCCCGATTTGTGAGGCTTGGTGTACCAACCATTTATTTGGATTCACAAGGACGTGCACGACCATCAATATGTCGACTATACAGTTGGAAATATAAAAATCTTAAAGATCTCAAACATATCAATGAATTACCGGAATATCAATTTCCAAATCCAGGTAAGTTGTTTTTTGTGTGTGGATTTTGTTTGTCATTTAACAATTTTTTCCATTAGGTTTTCTCAATGAATATCAATTGATTAATGTGGAAGATTTCAATAATATTGGCGAATCTGAACCATTACCATACTTTTATCAGGTATGTCGATTGATTTTGAAAATATTTCAATTGGATTATATTGATTGTTTTTCATTATTTAGAATTTAGCTGAAGCTGAATTTGTTGTGGCAACATTCATGTATATGCGTTTATTAGGATATCCATCGGATAAGATTACAATATTGACCACATATAATGGACAAAAACATCTTATACGTGATGTTGTTGAACAACGTTGTGCCAAAAATCCATTCATTGGAAGGCCGAATAAAGTGACCACTGTTGATAAATTTCAAGGACAACAGAATGATTATATTCTTTTATCATTGGTACGAACAAAAACTGTTGGCCATATTAGAGATGTTCGTCGTTTAATAGTGGCAATGTCTCGTGCTCGTCTTGGATTTTATGTATTTTGTCGTCAAAATCTATTTACATCATGTCTGGAATTACAACAAACATTTGCTTTGTTAAGTAAATATCCGAATCAATTACAATTGATACCGAATGAAAATTATTCAAAAAGATTTTCAATCATACGTAATGATTCGATGAAAAAAGAAACTATTATCATTGATGATATGCCTAAAATGGTACAATTTGTATTTGATTTCTATAAAAAACAAGTACAAACAATACGTGAACAAGATCCTGAATTGTTCGAATCAATTGTTAATCCGAATCGACAACAACAACAAAAAGATGATGATGATGATGAGCCTGAACAAGATGTAGATGATGATGGAATCAATGAAAATAATGAAGATTTACCATTTGAAAAAATTACTGAAGAGGATACTGGTATGAATGATGATGATGATGATGATGAGATCGATGAGTCGATGGATGTCGATATGGATGATGATAATGTTAATAATAAACCACAATCTCCACAATCTGAAGATAAGAAACAAGAAGAAGAAGAAAAAGAAAAAAATTGAGCGGAAAATTTTTTTTATACTTGGCCACAAAAAAAATTTTTGTTTGCTATTGTGTATCCTATGTCGACATTGTGTTGAGAACAAGTGTAGATCTCATTTTGATCACATCAATGTAATTTTTTTTTATTTCCTTTTTTTTCTTTGTATACAACCACACGATTCACATTTCAAATGGATGATCTTGATATTCATCTTGAATGCTTTTTTGATTGTCATTCACATTCATTTTTTATTTTCACAAGCTCCATATAAATGTTTGGCACCCAAACACAATCATCATAGATAAATGTCATCATGTTGAATTTAAATTTTTCTTTTATCATCAATCTTATTGCTGTATTCATTTTTGTTTTACTTATTTTCATTTCCAATGAGTTCATTTGTGAATCATCTGTCTGATAATAAATAAAATAAATAAAAAACAAAGTGAAAAAAAATGATTTTTTCAATGATTATTGAAAAAAAAAATTGGTGAAATTGAAATATAGTTCTTTGGTCTGTTAAAAGATGGCAGTACTTTGAAATGAAAAAAAAATTCGAATCATTGAACCATCCAAAACACAGACAGCAAGGTGAAATGCAAATGTTTTTCTATCTGTCTTCTATAATAATGTGATGATTGTGGCCAATGTAAAAACCAATGGTTTGTTTCTTGATCAGGTTTTAAAAGTGCCAGAAATCTGTTTTTTGTCAACAACAACAACAAAAATTAAATTAAATTTTTTCTTCCTTCAAAAAAAAAGAAGAAAATTGAATGAATAATTTTTCCATTTTTGATATCTATGACATGGTCACAAACACACTCATTCATTTCATTTTTTAACATTCTGATTCACATTGTCATAGGAAATGGAATTAATGATTGAAAAAAATGAACAACAACAACAACAACAAAAAAAATCAATCAATAAGTGATATCGATATTTATTGTTTGTTTTTCCTATTTTTTACTACTTAAAAATTTAAAAAAAAACATTACATCATCATAGCCATGAAATGATAATAATAATGGCAATTCAATGTATTTGTGTAAATGAGTTTTTTTTCTCAATCTAGAAGAATTACATTAAATATAATTGGAAAATCTATTTTTTTTTTTTTTGTTCTTCATTACAGATTGGTATATGGACAACGCCTCGAATATACTTTTACTATTTGTTTTTAGCCAAAGAAAAAAAAAGCTAATTATTCACATTGTTTTTCTGTTGCGATTGAAAATAAAATATCAATCAATCAATCAATAAATTGATTGATCAAGAATGGAAAAAAATTTCCAGCACCGCCACCACCACCACAACCGCCATATATAAATGTGTCACTATGAAGCTAATTGAGCTAGATATGCCCCCTACATACACATGCACACACACACACACCCAATCAATATTTGTGAAACAATTTAAAAACCGTTTTAATAATGATGATGATGAATAAATTTGCTCCGGACATGGACATTGAATTTTTTTTTCTGTTTTAAAAATAACTTTTTTTCAACACAAGTACTAGATTAAGCAAACAAACAGACATATTAACGATCAAATTACTTCATACTTGATCGATCGATCAATCGATTGATTTCAAATACTTTTGTTCACTTGTTGTTGAATCGTTAATTGGTGTCAAAATGTGTATCAAGACAAATGATGAATTTGTAGCAAAATAAAAATCATTATTAAACGATTGAAAGTTCAAAATTAATAATAGATTTCATTACTATTTAAATGATTCGTTTTCATTATTACACAATCCTCATCAGTGGATCATACAATTGATGGGGAAAAAAATACAATGATATAAAACATGTAACATGTAATAAATGTAAAAGTTTGATGTGTGTGTGTGTTTGTGTGCGTTTATTGTCTGTTCCAGAAACAAAATAAAACAGAAAAAATTGTTAAATCCAATCTTCTTGTCGCTCGACGACCTTACACACACACACAGACAGACAAACATACCAATTGGCGCACCACCAATTGGATCACAAAAAAACAATATATGTGACAGACAGAAAAAAAATTCCAAAAATCTATCGAATCGATTGATTGGGCGTCACCGATAATCAAATAACAACAACAACAACAAAAAACAAACAAAAAACAACAACACTTTGGCACCAGGACATCATCATCACCGCCACCACCACCACCACAATGACAAAGACGAATAATGAAAAATCATTTACTTATTATTACGATTTTAATTTTTTCATTCTTTCATTTTAAATTTATTCAACAATAAAAAAATCTGGAACAAAATGTCGAACCATGTTGTTTTGTTTTGCTTGTTTGTTTGTCACTATATGATTGAGATTGAAATCAATAAATATAAATAAAATAAATCTTACGGACCAATGATTATTGTTGTTTTATTTTCTGGTGTTCAACAAGTCGAAACAACAACAACAGCAACAACAGAAAAACACATGTTTCCGTATGTTGTAAATTGATTCTTTTTTTTCGTCAATTTTGATTGATTGATAATCAATCTATCACTACATACATTGATTTGATCGATTTTCATCATTTTCAATTGATTAAAAATTCAAAAATCCAATTCATACACACACACATACGCACATGTGCGCAGATCGGATGAAAATTATTCATTTCACATCCACAGAAAATTGCCCCTTTCTTTCCAAATTGTATTTGGACTGCAACAAATCAAACAAATATAATCTCTATGAATCCAATTTGGAATTGTAAAGGAAAAAAAAACGAAATCATTAATTTCAATATCATATGTGAAAGTGGTAACAACAAATGATCATAATGAATTTGGAATAATAAAAAGAGAGATAGATGAAAAAAAATGAACCACCTTTAAAATCGATTCAATAATTTGCCTGCACACGTATATATAAGAATAGTATTATAGAAAGTTTAACACTGTAGTTTTGTTCCTGATATTGATTTGTCAATGTAATTCATTCATTCGTTTTTTTTTCGTACTTGTGTGTTTTGTTGTTGTTCATTTTCAATCTATCTCTCTTTTTTTTGAATTTAAAACAAATCTATCTCTCATTCCAGTTCTCTCTAAATACACTAAAATATAAAATGAATTAAAGAGAGGGGGGAATAAAAAGAGAGAAAAGTAATTTTTAAGAAGAAAAATTTTTTTTTTCTTTCCTAAGAACATGTGTGTATGAGTGTATGAGTGGTGATTGGAATTTTCATGTCTCAATCTGATTTGCTTGCGTGTGTGTGTGTGTGTTACAGTTGTCAGTACGTGTTCATAGAAATCAATCGACATTGATATATCGTAGTCGTTGTGTGCGAATGTGTTTAACAAATATGTGGCTGTTTTTCTAGAATTTAATAAACGAACAACAACAAAAAAAAATTCATCAAATTCAGTGAATGTCAACAAAAAAAAATATGAGGTTTTGATTGCATCGAAAATTTGTTTCCGTTTCCTTTGAAATAACCAAAAAAAAAATAATGCCACTCATACAACGGAATCTATTTCCAAGTCGACCACCATCAAAAAAATGTGATGGACCCAGTGTATTGCGTGCGGCCAACAATATTAACAACAACCACAACAATAATTCAATGAACAACAACCATGATTCAATCAATAACAGAACTATTATCAATCCAAATCTATCGTTATATAGTAATGCAAATAAATTATTTAAACCACAACAACTATCAACTGATCAATCAATTATCAATGTCAACAACAACAATAACAACAACAACAACAGCAAAGGAAATGGAAATAATAATAAAAAAGATGCCAAAAAATTACGTAAAATTCATTCGACCAGTATGATTTCATTGTTGGCCATCAATAATAATAATAATTTAGTTCCAAATAGTGGCCGTACAAAAGTGAAAATCAGCTATGATAGCCAAGATAGTTTCAATACCAGTTCAGATACCAGGTGAGCAATAATAATAATAATAATCGATGATTTTGTATCGATTGTTTTTATTTATTTCTGTTTGTTAATTACTTTACTTTACAACAATCGATGATTGTTGTTTGAACTTTGTTCATTTTTTATTTTTTTTTATTGCCAAATCAAATTGATAGATCGATCGATTGATTTTTATCAAAAGATTTTGATTTACAATTTCCAGTAACATTTTTTTTCGGTTAATTATCTTGTATATCGACAAACATACGTTGATTTCAAGAAAAAAAAGATCAATGATCGAGTTGATCAAACAGTTGTCTATTTTTCCAGCACCGGCAGTTTGGAAGACCATTGAGTATGTGTCAACAAGTATCTGGAAAATTTCTGATCGATTATTTTTATTGATTGATGATTCGATTGAGATTCATTTCCTTTTTCCGATAATGATCAACAATAAAAAAAATCTTATCATTGATACCATTCACAATGGTGATAACATTATCAATGAATAAAGCTTATTCGCAGTCTTTTTCTGTGATCATAATCATCGATTGTAAAGGAATTGAATTTCACACCTCGGAATTCTATTCAATCATCAAAAAAAAAAATTTTTGTCAGCAATCAAAATAAAACGAAAAACATGATTTTTTATCGTGCAAATGTTGTGTACAAATTATTAATCAGAAAATTAGTTGGAAGAAATTTAAATTGGATGAATTTGAATGACATTCAGATCATCCATGATTATCATCATAAAAGATGAGTTTCCCACATACACTAAATGTTAAAGGAATGATGAAAAAAAATGGTTTTCACTTTAATTTGCTTCCACTGCGTGCGACTTTTAATATTTGATGTGGCAATTTTGTGAATTTTTAATCCGTTTTTTTTATTGTTACGTTACCGTTTTTGTTTTTTTTTGCATTAATCACAATGTTCGTGACATGGAAAAAAATGTCGTGCTTGGTTGTTTGATTTTTTTTCCCATGATGATACTGATCATCCGTATCATTGATCAATCCTTCAATAATTTGAATAATTTTGAATAATTTTTTACGTTGAACTTGAAGTGAGATAAATGATAATTTTCTCTCTACATATACGTTGCTATTGATGATGATGATGAATAATAAAGTAGTGTTTGATTTTTGTAGCTATTTAAGGGCTAATCATTTTGAAGATGCGAAAAAAATACAGAACAAGAAACAATTACAGATACACAAAGATATATATCATAATTAATTTCTTTGCCAACCTTTGACACTGAAATTAAAGAACAACCTACTCATACACACACACACACACACACACACATAAATATCCATTCAATGTTTATAATTATGTCTTAATTTGGAAATTTGGATAATTGTTTTCTGATATATTAATCTTTTTTTTTGTTTTTTGTTATTTTACGAGGTGTCTCATCAAGGTAATCATCATCATCATCATTTAAATGAGAAAAAAAACATGAAAGGATTATTCATCATTTGCCAAATAAAAAAAACCCTTTCAATTTGCATTTGCATATATTGCATTCTAATGCCCCAAAACAATTCAATGAATAATGAGATGCTAAAATCAAAAAACAAAAAAAAAACAGATTAAAATGAATGCGTGTGTGGTGTTTGTGAATGTAGAACAATAGAAAACAAAAATTCAAAATTCATAAACAATAACAATGATGATGGTGTGAAAATGGAAGAAAAAAAAATGTCAAATGTTTTTTTTTCACATTGGTCACATGAATGTGTGTTTGACCACAATATCAACGCATCGTAAGCAAATCGAATCAAATATAATAAAATGATTATTACACGGAAAATAAATTATATATTTCAACTTTGATACAAATCTTTCACTTGATTTCAATCTATAACCAAGGTTAAACAAATCTAATCCATATAATCGGATTTTTTTTGTATCATTTAAATTTGACCATTATCATGATGATGTTTACGATCATCATCATCATCAATATTATATGCTTAAAATTGAAATAATTTTTTTTTTCATTTCATTTCATATGATGATTATGACCACCATATAGCCACATCATCATCATCATGTTTTTTTTTCTCTGTACAATTTTAAATTACACAAAGATGGCATCAATTGATTATCATTGATAAGAATCACATTTTGTCACCGTAACATCTTTATCGAATAAACTAGAAACTTTACACTTTTAATCCAAGTTTTCCATCATTTTATCATCAAAATCAATACATCTGATTGATGTAGAAAAATTTGTGATTGTCACCAATTTTGTGATTAAAATTTTTAAAATTGAGCGCCATAAAAAAAATGCTGATTTTCTGCGTTTTTATTAAAAAAACATCAAAATCAAAACAAAACAAAACAAATGAATGAATGAATGAATTGAGATTAACCTAGAATTTTCAATTTTTCTTTGCCATATTTTAATTGTATCGCAATTGTTCCAGAAAATAGCCATTGTCCATAGATATATTGTTGTTGCTGTTTGCTTGGATGGTCGAAGGTTAAAACTTTTCATTTAGGGGATGAAATGAAATGAAAAAAGAAAACGAACATTCGTTGTGTTGTTCAAGTTTCAAATTAAATATATTATAAAAAAATACGCACATACAACGAGAGAAAAAAAAACATGACAATGTGATTTAGGTGTGAGCGCGTTTTAGTTCATTCATTCACTCTAAAAAAAAATCAGTTTCATTTTTTTTTCTCTGTATGTATGTATAATTTTAGTTTTTTTTGTTAGCGTAAAAAAAGTGGCCCAAGAAATTGAAAGAAAAAAAAAGAATTGGCTTCAATTCATTTTCGATCATCAATTTTTTTTATTTTTTTTTCTTCACAGTTTGTTTGTTATTCATTTGCATGCATGCATGCAGAAAGTTTAGAACTTACTGAACAAGTTACTGCTGCTGCTGCTACTACTACCATAGTTACACACACGACTTGGTCATTTTGTTGATCCAAATTAAAACGCATCCATTCCTTTGCCATTCCACAATAGATGTGATAATTGATTTTTGTTTTTTTTTCGATTCAATCATCACCAATCATATGATGAGATCAAAACACTGTTTCACTGATTCACAATTCAGCATTCAGTCAATGTTTTCGTTTTTTTTTTTTTTTTTGAATAAATCTGGCTCATTCAAAAAGTTTCATTTTTTTCCACTCAATGATTCGCTTTATTGAAGAGAAAAGAAAGTTAAATTTCATTTTGCGATTGAATAATTGGCGAATCAAATTCAATTTGAATGACATCCAAAAAATGAAGAAAATTTTTTCCAAAAGATTGAAAGAAAGAAAAAACCTTCGTTGTTGTGTTCAATCAACTAAAATGATAAATAGGTCTGGACATCGTTTACCGAATGTGAACAACAATCATCAACACACACACACACACATCACACATAATTTGATATGATTTATATATTTTCGCTATGAAAAATAGTGTTGAAGATTTGGATGTTTTTTTTCTCTTTTCGTTGTTGTTGTTGTTGTTCACATCAATTAAAGCAATCATTTTATTCAAAAGATCAATCAATTTGATCGATATAATGATAATGACCATAAAACGTAATAATATTTTTCATCAACACGTGTTTTTCACATTAAATTTAAATATATTGAATGATCTAATTAATGTGATAAAACGAAAAAAAAAGAAAAATTTAAATATTCAATCTGAATAAATGGACAATGGTTTTGACCGTTGTTGCTGCAGTGTTTATGTGTATTATTAAACTTGACTTTTCAGTCAAAAGTGAATAACCACGTCAAGTATTTAGATTTTTTTTTCAACAAAAAAAAAACAACTGACAAATGTTATAGACTACCAACGGACAAAATGTTTGATCATGAAATGATTTTTCATAATTCAACAACAACAACAACAACAGAAAAAAATTCTCGGAATCAAAGAGTTTATTCAATGTGTAAAACAGACTGAAATTTAAATGAAAATATAAAATATAAATTACAATTGGGTCATTGGAAAAAAAAGAATGTAAAATAGCCTTGAATAATGGATGGATAGATTATGAGCCATCATTATTTGTTGATTATGATAAACTTTAAATTAATCAACAACAACAACAACAACAAAATTCAATGATTCTAAAGGGTCATTTACATTAAATACAATGTCTACATTGATTTATACGAAACCATCTTCAAACATTCAAATTTGAATTTTCCATATTGAAAAAGAAGAAAAAAAATCAAATAAAAACTCGTTATGAATATCAAATCACCATTTCTTATTTCTTATGATCGATCAAAACAATTAACATTGAATGAGACAATTGTGAATTGATTACTTTTTCCTGCTTGAATGAATTTTTATGTGAATGAATGAATCAACGATTTTTTTTCTATAAATGTAATGAAAACAGATAAGGTTTGGTTTTTTGTTTGTTCGTTTGTTTGTTTGTTTGTTATCCTGTATTGTGTTTTTATCCATAATCTGAAATTTTAATAATGCATACCATAATGGAGATTATTATTGCCGAAAACATCAATCAATCAAATCAATGTTCGATGATGATGACAAAATAATTTGCCTATTCGATTGGTGATTGAGATTAATAATCCACAAATATAAAACAAACAATTGGCAGCAATGGATTAATTGGTAACCAATTTTTTTTTGTAAAAAAAAATTCGTTTTTTACCACCATTAAACCCTAACGATTATTATCGATCACATTATTATCGATATTTGACAATTGAAAAACAAAAGAACAAATGAATGATTTGAAAACAAAACTTAAACAATAAGCTTCCGCATTTTACAAACGGAAAAAAATTTAAAATTTAACCATTTTTCTTTTTTTCTTTTCAAAAATTCTCTAGTTCTGATCCAAATTCACTTTGTTCATCATCATCCAGTTCAGTGGACAATAATAATATGATAAGCCGGCGAAGAATTTTATCCCGTTCACGTGATGCATTGAATAATAGCAGTACAACAACAACATCGGATGATTATACAAGTTTCACTCAACAACAACAACAACAACAACACGATGAAGATGTTTGGTACAATAAAACCAAACTTATATCGGTATGGAAAATTTTCTTTTCACATTTAATCTGAATGAAGAAAACAAAAAATCGATCAAATTACAGTGGCAAAGATTATATTCAATAAATCTAATTGAATGGACAATCCATTTGATTTGATTTTTTTTTTTTTGCTGAATTTAACAATCCAAAATAAGTATTACGAGATCATTTGTGTGTGTGTGTGTGTAAA
The DNA here is from genome assembly GCF_024713945.1 of Dermatophagoides farinae. Classification (NCBI taxonomy): domain Eukaryota; kingdom Metazoa; phylum Arthropoda; class Arachnida; order Sarcoptiformes; family Pyroglyphidae; genus Dermatophagoides; species Dermatophagoides farinae. The sequence goes on along the minus strand of NC_134677.1, from coordinate 8,949,405 downwards.
CTTGAGAAATTTTTGTTTGAATTACAGCAGCAATAATAATAGCGAAAAAAAAATTACAAGTTTAACGCTACCATTGTCCATTTCAAACATTTTCATTCACGCTCACACATCAAAAATCAAATGGACAATGTGTACACATTGGGCGTAATAATAAACAAAACAGAAAAAAAATTTTTTCCATTGCCTCCATTAATGATAATTATTTGCAACAATCAAAGAAAGAAGTTTGATGTTAGATTGAAAGATTTTTTTTTTTTTTTTTTGCTGATTGAATAATATACATCTCTGTTGAAAGACAGTGAATGAAAATCATCAAATTGTAGACGCGACTGATCAATTATCGATTATCAATTATGATGATGACCTTGACATTCATTGATTGATCAACGAAAAAGAAAAAATTATTGGAAATCAATCGAAAAAAAACGACATCAAAATTAATTCATTTGATAGATTTGATTTAAAATATGCAATTAGATAGAATGAAGAAATTTTGGCAATTTTGATTTTCAATGATAATCGATAATTATCGTGTATGCTGTGTGTGTGTGTGATCGATAACATCTTTAAATCTCTAAATCTTTATATTCATTCGTTCCGTGTCAAATGTTAATTTAAAAATTTGAAAATTCAAATTCAAAATAAAATTTTTCATTCCAAGAATTTCGAAACCATCATTTTATGCATAAGGCTAGGATCCACAAGAAACAGAGAAAAAACGAGAGATTGAGAGGAGAGAGAATATTCACCATTGTAAAATGGCCCGCATTATCATCATCATCACGGTTGTTGTTGAAATAATGAATGAAAAATTTATTGCAAACAAAAATGTATAATTGTAAAATCAGGGTCATCATCAATCAAAAAAAAAAAAAAAGAATGAAAGAAAAAAAATTTCACATTTAATTTGTTTCTGGAACAAATTTTTTTCCAAAAAAAAAATCAAAGTATATCACACACACACACAGTACTGAGCGTGATTTCATGTCATTTACATCTTTATTGTTGTGATGTGAATTCCATGAAAAACAAGGTATTATTAATTGAATAATCCTTGAATTTATTTTTTAAATTTCAAAAAAAAAAAATAACCAAACAACAACAACAACGGGAAAGGAGAAAAAAAAAGATAGAATTCATTTTGATTCTATTCTATATTCAAATCCATTATCAATGAACAAGCCAAAAAAAAAAATTGCCAAATTTACACCTTTCAAATCTTTGTTTTTACACTTTTCATCATCATCATCAGATCATTCATTCATTCATTGATCGTAGGTGTGACTTAATGCATCAATCATATCAATGATGATAACCATTGTGTTTTTTTTATCATTATTTTTTCTGTATACCATTTGAGACCACAACGGTCTGAATAATGTACAGATAATAATTTTGATTCATAAATGATTGTTATATTTCAATGATCGAAATATCGATACGATAGATTTATTGATTAGATTGAATTTCAAATAGATTATTATACGCACACACACAATGAATGTTAAATGTGCTTTTTTTCATTGCGTTTTGATCCATTTGTGTCTACGAATTATGAACAATTGAAAGTAAACACCGCCATGTGTTATTATTTGACCATCTTTATCACACAAACAATAAATGACTTTGCCTTAATATCGACTTTGCTGTTGTTGTTGTTATTATTATTCATAAAGCCTATGAATATAATACAAATTTTGACACTGAACAAAAAAAAACAATCCTTTTTTCTGATCAATCATTTGTTGTTGTTGTGGCTGTTGGTTCCACATTTAGATCAACAACAACAACAACGAAAAAAGTTCATTAGGTTTTTATTTCATCATTTCAATTTGTAATACAAAAAAAATGAATCAAATTTATCATCAAGGATCATATGTGATGTATCATTATCATTAAAATAAATAGATTGATTATCAAAAGTCATCATCATTCATGGATTATTGTTGTTGTTGTTGTTGTTTTTTTTTTGTAGAAATTACATCATCATCATCATTATGATATTGATACCATAAATTGTCATCGATTCAAACAATAAAAAAAAACAAAACAAAACCAATCATCTTGAGAGAAAGAAAGAAAAAACGGATTTCATTTTCATTTTCACTTTTATTTTCACAGAGTGGTGGAAAAAAAATTTAGAATTAGATTTGATGGATTACAACAATGGATGGAAATGTATCCATTTCAAATTTTAGCGAAATGAAAAAAAAACATTCAAGGTTTCTCTTTCATTTGGATTAGGATAATAAAAATTGTACACACACACAAACGAAATCGATTGATTCAATGGTTGCTTGCTGTTGAACATTGTCATCTAGATTCAGGACTTTTCCCTCAAACACACAATTTGTGATTTTATCATTCGTTCATATATTGATTATGTATCAAAAAAAATTCAAATCGATCAATTATCGATCCGGATTTGTTGCCTATTCGATTGATTGTTGTTTTGAAATATCATATATTCATATTTGCACAACAAGTGGTCATAAACGGGGCGTTGGTTTGTTTTTTGTTTTGTTTTCGTCTTATTTTCTTTTGTCAATTATCAAAATCCACACGTTAATAAACAATACAATTTTTTGTAAATGACAAATAAAAAATGAAATGGATAATTTCATCATTTGATTTCAATTAATTAATACAAATTCCTTTTCTATCACCCACCGAACAAAAAACAGGATCATGTCGATGAAATCATTACGAAATGGGATCAAATCGATGATGAAATATGGGCCAAAGTTATCTGTATGGAACGTAATCGTCGTGTGGCTAAAGCATATGCACGTACACCAATATTGACCATTAATGGTTTTAACATTGGATTCGATGGTCATCGTATTGGTTTGAATGGTTTCAAAAATCCAATGCGTGATAGAAAATGTTTTGAAATTAAAAATCAAATTAATGATGGTATTAAAATACGTATGGATGAAAATGGTAATCTTTTGGTGAAACGTATAACCGATGCTGATGTGTTTTTGATTCATTTCGATAAAATGGATAATATGATTATTGAAAAAATTGAACAACGAAAATCGATACAATTGTTTGATATGAAACAATATCATAATGATCTATTGAATGAATTTCGATTATCAACACCAAATACACGTCTGTTAGAACAGAAATGTTTCTGTTTCATATCGTTTGTATCGATCAATACGGATGAATTGTTGCTAAATACACCTGTATGGTGTATATTGATAAATCTGGTTGCATTGGAAATGTTGATGAAATTATTACCACCATCATCATCATCAATCAACAGAATTGCTGGTTTGTTATCAGTTGGTTTTTTTTCATAACGATAATTATGCTAATTTTTTCTTTCAACAGAAGATAATTTCTATTCATTACCAATAACAATTTCATCGTCATCGAAATTCCAAAATGGCCATTATCATTTTCATTATAATAATAATAATAATCACCATCAATCAAATTCATTATTACCACCAAAGCTACCACCACGTGATTTAAATAATAAAAATCCACCATTAACATTACCGGAACCGGATTATGAAGATGATAATAATAATAATAATAATAATGTGATAATGATAAAACAACAACAACAACAACAGCAGCAGAGACCTCTTTCGTCAAATCTAGGTAATTTTCTATAATAACAAAAATTAAATTATTTGATGATGATTGAAATATTTATATCCCATACATAGATGATGATCCATATTTTTATGGATTAAGTGCACATGTACCAAAATTTTATAATAATAATCAACAACAACAACAACAATCAAATCAACGTTATCCGATGATGCCACGTACAAATCAACCACCAATTGTTCGTAAAGCAATGATTGCAAAAAAATTATGGAACAATCAACAACCATCATCATCATCATCATCATTGAATATGAATTCATTCTATCCGAATCATAATGATGTTTTTCGTTCAACAATATTTGATCCAATTACAATGATACCGCCACCACCACCGCCACCATCGATGATTCCTGCACAAATGAATAATCATGGTCGTGGTTCCATCAATAACAACAACATCGATAATGCCATCAATGATAATAATGAAATTTATGGCATAAATCCGTCATTATTACGGAAGAATACAAAATTTCATCCAAGAACTAGTTCATCACCATCATCGTCATCATTGAGGAATATATTTTCACGAAAAAATAAATCCAGTGGTAAAGATCAAAATAATAATCCACGTAAACATTAACACATAACACAGTGCTGCTGTTCAGAAATTGAATTTTTTTTTTAGAATTTTGATAATTTTCGCTCATTTTCAATATGTTAGATTTTTTTCAAAATATTTTAATTTTATTGTAAACGTTTTTTCATTTGGCAAGAATCAATTTAAATAAAAATTGGAACATTTTCCATTAATGATTGGATAGTTTCGATTCTTCTGCATCATCATGGACCACAAGCGATCCATCATTAAGTTGAAATTCCAAATTATCGATCAGATTGGCGACATAACATTTGAATCGACCTGAAGCATCAAGTTTTTTCACTTTCCAACAATTGTCGAATATGATCGATTCGTTTGGTAACATCATTCAAAAGCGAATACACTTCTGGATCTTCTATACGATTACAATTTGCAGACATTTTCAATACGATTATTATTTGAAAGATTTTGATTATTCACATTCGAAACCATTTTTAAATGATTGGAAAAATTCTAAAAAAAAAATTTCGAATTTTTTTCAAGAAACTTCTCAATTAGTCCTGCAGATGGCGTCAGTAGCTCTGCAATTTTGAAATTTTTTTTTTGTTGTCATGGGATGATGTAATTCAAAAAATAAATTAACCAAACAAAATGACCGATTACAAATTATATGACAAATGAAACATTTGAAATGAATTTTTCAAATAAAGACAAGGTTTTTTCAAATGAAAGAAATAACGAAAAAAAAATCAAAGACAAAGAAAACATTAATTTCGGAATTAAGTTGATGACAGGTGAAAAAAGAAATGCGTGTGTGTGAACATTGGCGTTGGCGATTTGCGTGTGTTACGATTATTATTATTATTATTATTATCAGAGCACAATTCACGGGCCAAAAAACCGTTCAACGATAATAATTGATGAAAATTTTCGTTTCAAACAAAATAAAAAAAAGTCTATATCATCGAATGATGAAGGTGATGTGTTAATTTATCTTTTGAGAAACAAAAATACTGGCTAAAGATGCTTAATAAAAACAAAACGAAAAAAAAATAATCCGATTGACATGAATGAATGAATGAATCAATCGCGCTGTTGAAAATCATTAACAGCAACGAGAAAAAAAAGACATAGAAATTTCTGCTTTTCTAATGAAATCTCTGAAAAACAAGCCATAAAAAAAATTTGATCACTTTCAACATTTGGTACTGAAAATTTAGGTTTTTTTTCCAATTTTAATCAACATGAAAACATGATTCATTTCGCAGATTAATAATGTTATAATCAATCAAAAAATATTCATGCAATCAATTTTTTTTCAATGATAATGATAATACTTTATAGACTTTACATCACATCTGTAGAAAGTCAATCAAGGTGAGCGGTTGTAATGATGATGATGATGATAAAGTCAGTCAGAATGTGAATTCATTCATTCCAATACGAATAGATGATTCATTCAAATGGTTTTTGTTGTCATACAAGTGTATGCCTTGAATCACCCACAAGACATAGAGTTGATTAGATATTCTGGATCATCATCAGGATAATAAGCAGGACTTTGAATGTCAACTTTTTTCAATCATTCTACAAAATGATACGATCAACAGAAAAATCAACCAAAAATCTAGATGATTGAATAGTTTTCATTTAAAAAATGACGACTAATATCTCCACTTTCATCTCTCACTCTCTCTTTTATTGTATGTATCTATTATTAATGGGAAAAAATTATTTTATCAATCATTCACTGGAATACAAAAGTGTATTCCAGATTCGTATAGATGACAAATCCATCAATACAAGCAAGACCAACACACTAAAGCAACTAAAGCAGCAGCAGCAGCATATATAATTATAATAACATTCGCTTAAATGGATCACTTGGTTGGTTTCATCATCATCATCATAATCACAATCAAATAAAAATGAAATGAAAATGAAATGAACCATTGGCTTTCATTATAATCATGATGATGATGATGAAAAAACATTTGAAATCATATTATTATAATGGTTGTATATGCAAAAAAAATTTAAATATAGAATTTTTGGTTCTAAATTCTTTGTGTTATTCATTCATGTGCATTGATTTTGTTTTATGCTGGTCTTCCATTGACTATGAATGAATAAATGAATGAGAATACATCGTGCTAGTGATAGAAGAAGCAAAAAAAATTTGCTTTTACTAAAAACGTGGCACAAGACCAACAACAACAATGTTCCATATCAGTCAGTGAAGATATTAGAAAAAAAAGAACACAAAACTAAAATGAAACGAGAAAAAAAAGAACGAGAATTTGACATTGATGGATTGGAATGAAAAATGGCTCAATGGATACCCACACCATTCACAACATTCGATATGGTCAACATGGAAAAGAAGCAATTTTCCAACAACAAAAAAAAATGTAATCTATTCATGTCTGGTAGTGTGTGTGTAGTTTGAATTTTGTGAGGCTGCTGTTGTTGTTGTGTTCCAGGATCATGATGATGATGATGATGATGATTATACACATGTGAATCATCATCATAGTTTAGACATGAATCCAGAATTGGAATAATAAAATTCTTCATCGCCTAATTAATACGTGTCTTTTTTTGGATTGTCAGTTTTAGAGCAATTCGTTCAGATGGGACGCATTAGTTGATGGAGAAATGAATCGCAATTATAATTATCGAGAAAATAAAAATTTCTCTCATTTTCCATCATCACATGATTTATTCATTTTAATTACTTTAATTAGAAAAAGAAAAAAAATGAAATTGAAATACGAACAAAAAAAAATTCCATATATTGAGAATCAGAATCAAGAAAAAATGGTAAAAAAGTTTTGATTTTTTTTCAATATCACATGATCAATCAATCAGTCAATCATGATCAAATGATATTCATGAGTGTTTTTTTTTCTCTTGGATAACAAGATGAAGAAGAAAATCAAATCATTGCCGATTACATTGATTTGATTCGCATATCAATCAATCAAATTATGAATAAATATTGGTCATAAATTTTGATTGACAAGTTTATCAATTATTTTCTTCTTTTTTTTCGCTGTAAACAGCATTTTAATCAGTTGAGTGTAAATGATGGAATTTCAGCCATTTTAAGCATTTTTTTTTCTTATTTCAAACACACACACACACACACACGAATATAAACTACATTTACATCATAATTCTTTTTTTTTTTGATTTGAAACTTTTTTCAATTATCAACTAAAAAAATTGAACAAATGTCGTGTTCGTTTGTAAAAACATTCACCCAAGCAACAGACCAAATGTGAATAATGAGGAACAAAAATTTCAAATCATAATAAATAACAACAAAATTGAATGAAATAAAAAAAAACAGGCTAGAGACAAATTAATATTAAAGCCGTTGCCGCCGGTGATATAATCAAAGAATATTTGAAAACCTGTCAAACGATGTCTTGTCATGTAATCATAATCATAATCATCGAGCTATTGCATGCTGGTGGAGAACAACATTTTCATTGAATAATGATGATTTTTTTTCTTAACAAAATAAAATACCGAAAATCAGCCAAAAGGGTTGACATATTTGCATTTTTTTTTTGAACGATTCTCTATGTAGAATTGCTAAATTATTTAGAAACTGAGAAAATACCTTCAAAGTGGAAAAAAATTCAATTTCAAAGACTTTTTCCTCAGAGCAATAATATGAACAAAGAAAAAAAATCCAATGAATAGCAAAAAACTCAATCAAAAAAAAGGAAAAATAATTTTCTAGGAGAGACCTAAATGAAAAAAATTTGTTTTTTTTGTGTCCAAAACAAAAAAAAACAAATCTACCACATATGTAGGTTGTGGTGTGTTAAATAATCAACGTAAACATTCTGGATATAAATTCTTTTATCATTTTCATTCATAGCAAGAATTAGCCCGATTGGTCATCAGTTGTTGTTGTTGTTGTTGTTAAGAAAAAAAACAATTTTTAGCGGTCAGAAAAAAAGAGGGTGAGCAATTTTTTTTTCAATTACAACATATTTTTGTTTTGTTTTTTCGGCACTCGAATGTATGATATCTGTCTGGCCAACCACAAAGATGATAATGATCATCATCAAAAATTTGATTATTTTTTTGTGATAACAAGACAAACACACCAATGATAATGGGGTAAAGAAAAAAAATCTATTTAGATTTAAAGCATCATCATCATCAAAAGAAAGATAAACATCCAAGATAAAACGGATAAGCCACACACACACACACACACAGGCTATAAAATGCGATTTTCATCGCTGTAGATCCATTATTGTATATTGACCATTTTTTCCGCCACACACACACACTTAAAATGAATGGGTTTTTTTTTGGATATCCGAAATAAATAACGTGGTAATCATCATCATCATTATCTTCAACAAAAAAGAAAAATAAGATTTAGTGATTTATTGGCCATTCATTTGTTATCATTGATCTAATATTGATTGTTTTCATGAATCATGAATTTTGAATTTTTTCTTCTTCTTCTCAGGACTACACACATCTATGTTATAGCTATTTTGTTACAAAAAATGAATCTTTATAATGAAGAAAAATTAATTAATTAATTTGTAGTGAACAAAAAAAATGTTCAAAATTAGATTTACGAGAGATAGAGAGAGAGAGAGAGAGAGGTTAGGCGTCTAAATGAGATTTTCGTTGTTGTTGTTTTGATAATCATCAAAGACAACAAGCAATTTTTTTTCATTTGATTTGATTGTTTTTTTTTTTTTTTTTGGTTTTCTTTAATCCAAGATTAAGATTTATTTTTTTTTTTGTTTGTGTGTGGCCAACATTTAGCGCATCCTACTACATTTTATATGAAAATAAACAAGGTGTGTCTGAAACTTTTTTTTTATAATCAAATGAACTAACTGCTTAATGAATGAAAGAAAAAACCACACGCATTTAATGTAAATGATGATTCTGGTAATCAATCAATATATGTATCTCAATATATGATTTGAGAATGACAATGTTCAAAAAAAAAAAATTCAAATCGCCTAATGGCATATTACACAGACAGGCATCGATAAATCAAAAAACATGAAGTTTCATAGTTTCAAAATATTGTGAAATGTGTAGACACCCACACACACACACACACAGAACGAATTCCAGTGTTTGAATATCATAAAAAATTAGCCGTTGATTAAATTCAAAATCAATTTGGATAAATTCTGATTTTGTAGTCAGATTCAATTTTGTCATCATCAATGTTGATGGCTAATCAAAGTTCTGATCGGTTGATTGTTGTTGTCGGGAAAAACAATGATTCTCAATGATCATTGTTATTACATTTGAAATTGAATCAAATCAAATCAAATCAAATTAATTTTTGATCTTCGTTGTAGAAATGCAATTAGTTATCGATAGAATTAATGAAAAAAGCAAAAAAAAACCAGCAATTTAATTTGAATCGATTTTAATTAGAAAAACCATGTTAGTCATTGTCACAATCATATCACTTTATTTTTTGCGTACGTATACGTATGCAATGCAATTTATTCAGAGTTAATTTCATTCAATTTAAATGAATTTTCGGTCTTTGTACCCACATTTGAATGATTCAATCAAATCTAATTCTTAATTGTTGTAGAATCGGCAATTTTCGTCGATGAATTTTGATTGGATTTTTTTTTTGGTTTGGTTTCATTACATTAAAAAAAGCAACGAAAAAAAAATCCAATCGATAGAATCCAGGGATTGGTCTGGTGGTAGTAATCTCAACAAAAAAAAACTAGTTTAATTTTGTTTTTACACATCAATGTCAATGACATTTTCTTGTGTGTGTGTGTGTGTTGCATTCTTATGATAGAAAATGAAACACCAACACACACACAAACCAAGGAATGGATATGAAGACAAAACAACAACAACAACAACAAAAAATTGAAAACATTACATCGATGACAAGTACTAAAAAAAAGAAAACAACAACGACGACAACAAGAATAAATTGAAAATTCCTTAGTTTGTTCGTTTTTCTTTACGTTTTTTTTTTTTTTTTGGTTTGTCTAATTTTCTTTCATCGCGGTAAACTTTGAATGAAAATCTTATCAACAAAACACTACAAGACAAGACAAGTGTGTGTGTGTGTGCCTGTGTGAGAAATAATTTTCAAACATTGATTATTTTGGCCATGATACAATTCGGGTTAAATTATTATCATCATCATAAATGGTAACTGCACCAAAGTATGGTGATAACAACAACAACAACAACAACAAATGCGACAAAAGTTATTGTAGATTATTATGATCATCATCATGAATCTAAATCTAAAGGTGATGATTGAAGTTTATCGTTTCGTTGTTTTCATTATCTAACTATATACTATATGAAATAGGTGGTGAAACAGACACAGAGATTTGAAGAAAAAGGTTACGGAGATTGATTTCGTCTTTCTTTTTTTTTTTATTTGGCCAACGATTGTTAACCACACACACACACACACAAAACACAGGGTCACAAATTATATGCTTTACCTTTATTTTCGTTTTTTTCTATTGACTTGAATTTTTTTTTTTCGTTTACTTCATCATCATCTTCTTATTATTATCATCATCATCTGGTTTTACCATTAAGAGTTTTTTCTTCTTTTTTTTGATTGGAATAAAAACCACTACAGATCGATTCTGGTTATAAAAATATAATAATAATAACCACTGATGATATCGTAATCTATGTTTTTCAATCGGATTTTTTTTTCTCTAGTTTGTTGAATCCAATATTATTATTATTATTGGCCATTGTTTGATAAAGATGATTGAGAGTGTGTGTGTGTGTGTGTGACGAGCATAACGAGCAGTATTGTATGAGCACAATTTTCATGGGCTATAATTTCCAATGAATTTTTTTTTCGGGGCCAAATACACAATCTTTTTTTTTGATTGATTGTAATGATTACGGATTGTTGTTTCTTTCTTCGCCTATTTCATTCGTCTTCAACAACATCAACAACAATAACAACAACAATAACAAGAAGCTCAATCAATAATATAGTAAGTAATCATCACAGTTGTAGTGTGTGTGTGTGTGTCTGATCGATAATTGAAATCAATTTTCAATTGTGTAACAAGAAATTTTTTTTTTGTCACCTTTGCCATTGTTGGTCACAAGATGGCGCATCATGTATTGGAAAAAAAGAATTTACATTTTATTTTCATTTTTAAATCAAAACTCAAATCGATCGATGTTCAATTGACATTGATGATGAGATGTTAATTTAATTTTGTCTGGTTGTATTACCACACACACACACAGAATACATCCTGATGATAATAATAATGACATGAAAAACACGAGTCGTGGTTTTTTTTTGAACGCCAGTACCACCCTCACCTCCAAACCAAAGCAAACAGATCATACATCATATCATTGTCATGAATGGTACACAAATAAACGATAAATCAATCTACACATATTTGATTTTTTTTAGTGGTCATGTCACACAATGATATTTTAAACTGAATATAAATTGATTGATTGATTAAGTAAAGTTAGGTTAAGGAGAGAGAGAGAGAATGAGAGACATTTGATTGACATTTGAAATCAAGACTTGTTATTTGTTGACTTGATTTTTGCTACTTACTAACTAGCGGTGTTGGTAAGGGCTACCTTTTTTTGAATATTTTTTTCCGGTTCATATTGAAGAATGGAGAAAAAATTGTGTTCGATTTGAAACATTATAATTTGTAGAGGTCAATTCAATGTTGAATGAATTAAAAGTTTTCGTTGTTGTTATTTAGTGAATTGTGTCAATTCACATTCAATCATTTCGAATGACAATGACATGTGTGTGTGTGTGTGTGTGCGAGTGAGTGTGTGAAAAACCGCAAAATTTTTTTGAATGAATCTAGCCATGACATCGGTACTTTTCATTGATTCATCAAAATCTATACCAAGTAGAAATAAAGAAGAAAAAAAAACGTGAAAACCACCATTATTTTTGTTGTTGCCCTGTCCATCATCATGATGATCATCAGTCTTTGTCAATCAAGAAAATTTCGTGGAATCAAACAACAACAACAACAACAACATTAGAAAAACCCAAAAAACCCGAAACGTAGAAAAAAAACACAAATTCTAACAAGGAAAAATTGAATGACGAATTAGCTTGTTACAATGAGATGTGACTAATGTTAATCATCACTTTTCATCATCATCATCATCATCAAAACGGTGATAATCGTTTCTCAAACAACAACAACGACAACAATAGTGTAGTAGGAGAAAAAAAAACGTGCTACGATAATGACGATATATGGCCAAAACAAGCAAACATAAATGAATGAATAGATATATGACATGTATATTATTTATCAACATCAGAGAATAATAAATCAACAAATGATAAGAAGAAAAAAAAATAAACTGAATGATTGATTGATTGAATTATGATTATGAAAGTAAAAGGAAAACACACCAACCAAACAATCAACCAGGCTAACTAAACAACAAACTGAATGAATGGATGAAGAATCAATAATACAAAAATCACGAGAGAAAAATGGAAATTTTCTCGTGACATGACATGGACTAGGGAGAGAGAGAGAGAGATTTTTTTTCTGAAAGATGATCATTTTCATAATCCATTACACACGAAGATATACAATGTCATTTATGGTTAGAAAAAAAAATACATGGATTCTATGTTTGTTTGTGTGTAATAGATTCTATTTGCTACCTTTTTATATCATCACCACACTGGTAATAATAGATTATGATTATGATATATGTGTATGTGAAAGTTTGCTATTCGAATCATAATTAATGATCACACACACACATAAATATACAATGGTCTGACCTTAAAAAGTCTATCCATCTTGTCTTGTGTCTTATGTCTCAAGAAAAAAAAATCCAAAAACACACATAAAGTACTTGAATAATATGAATCAAGGGCGCCATTCAGGATGATGATGGTGATACAATTAATCTGAACAGACACATATCCAAATATTCAACAGTGAAAAATAACAAATTATTATAGATGAACAATGAATTTTTTTTTTTGATTGAAAGCTTTTGGTTGTTGTTGTATTATTATGGTGAAAAACAACAACACCAACAACAACAATCTATCGACAAAATGTAAAGACGAAAAGTCAATTGGCGCCAATCGATAGGATTGAATATATTATGTGATTGAGACATTTTTTCTTCTTTTTTCTTTTTCTTTTTGATTATGATCGATGATCGAATAGAGAGAGAGAGAGAGAGAAAAAAAAATTTGTACACACACACAGTGTTGTTCGTGTTTGTTTTTTTTCTGTTTCGGCTATTTTTAAATCCACTTTTTTTTAGTGCAACTTATATTAAACACACACATACACACAAACATATCTCACTCTCAATACAAGAAGCTTTCTTTTCGACAAGATTCTAATTGTTTTTCTTTCAAAAATTTTGATAGATTGAATGTTTATTATTCACTAGAAATTCTTGACTATTATAATGCAGAATTTGTATTCATCGTCATCATCATCATCATCATTGGTCAACTGAACAACAAGAAATGATTGAATCTTTGTGATTGAATGCTGATGATGATGATGATTAATCATTCAATCAATCAATCGATTGAATTGAAATTTTCATCACCTATTAAATATTGAAAAATTTAAAAATTATCAATCACATGTCGCGTGTACAGATAATAATTGTCGACAATCAAAAAAAAAAATTCCAAAGAAAAAAAATGAATAAATATTGATTGATCATCATCCATTGATTTTAGTTGTTGTTTTTGTGGTTGATGTGATTTTTTTTCTTCTTCTTCTTCTTCTTTTGACAAATCACATTGAATGAAATTAAACTTTGTTGTTGTTGTTGTTGCTGTCAGTATTTTTTTCGGCAATTTGTTAAGATGTTTTGCATTTTGTCTTTGTGTATTTATTCATTTTTTCTTTCTATTTTCATTCGTAAAAGGTAATCTTTTATTCACGTCATTCTATGATTTTTTTGTTGTTGTTGTTGAATTGTTGAACATTATTTTTCCTTTCAATATTTGTAATTTGAATATTTTTTTCTTTTCGAACCCATAAGAATCTTGAATGATGATGATGATAAATTGTCGTCGACCGATGACAACGTTAAATAATTTTTTTTCTCTCTTCTCAAACAACTTAATCGCAATAATATCATCATATAATGCTGGTCATCATCAAGTGGTTGGATGTATGAAATCTTGATCAAAACAAAAATTCAAAGAAAAGACGAAAATTTGGTCAAACAACGAAAAAAAAACGATCTTGATCCGGATTCCATCCAGTTGTTATTTATGCAGCAGGCCACCATAGTCGATGAAATTTTTTTTTCCACCATTTTTTTCTGTTTTCTTCTTTTTCTTTTCTTGGCGATGAAATAATATTTCATTCTTCGATATTATCTGGTTGTTCATTCGTTCGATAGTTTTTTCTTTTCATTTAATTTTCATCTCAAAATACAGAGAGAAAGAGAGAGAGTCAGGATGATTGTCATTAATGTCACTAGGTGCTGTTACCCGTTGTTGTTGTTGTTGTTGTTGTATCATAGTTTGGAATGAACAGAAAAAATGAAATGAAATAAAATACGGCCTTAAGCATCAACAGCAGCAGCAGCAGCAGACTTGGCAAAAAGTTCCCAACTTATTCTTTTCATCATCATATCACATGTGGACGGCAAAAAAAATGTACATTTACTTTGTGTGTGTGTGTGAGTAGTGAGTTGACTTATTTGACAGCTCCAATTTTTTTTTCTCTCCATTTCTATTTCATTTCATAGCATCTTTGCTTTTGTTGTTGTTGTTGATGTTGCTCATAACAACAACAACAACAACAACGAGAATACTTATTAATGGAATAGGAAATATGAAGAGAAAAAAAAATTAACCGTTTCTCATTATTCTTTTCGTTATAATAATATCAATATATTCTCTTTCTCCCTCTCTCTCTCTCTAGATCTATACATGTTCCATTCTTTGGACAAATTTTATTCCAGAATCCAGCGATATATGTGATAATGCAATATAAATAGTAATAATAATTTGGATCATTCTTGTCGTTTGGCTCATGTCGTCAAATTGAATTCAATTATTATTTCGTTGCTTAGTATTTTTGTATTTGTTGGAGAGTTGTATAAATATAGCAAAGAGAGAAATGATATTCAATGATGAAAAATATTTTGTTTTTTCCTTCTATTATCGATACGAAACAAAAAAAACAAAAAATAATTTTGATGTGGTGAGTGCTTGTGTGAATTTTTTTTTTGTTTTTGTTTGGATGAAAATAAAACCATGACAAAAATCAATTTTCAATTTTATTTTTCCACATCACCACCATTAAATTCAAATGAATAGATTTTATGTTTGTATAAAATTTTTTTCCTTGATTGATTTATTACAGGGTTGAATGAATGAATGAACGAAATAATCTGACAAACATGGCCAACGGGTTATATTTGGTTTTTTCGCAACAAAAAAAAGCCAAATAGTAAAATAAATCCCGTGTAATAAATCCAAATCAAATAGATATTCATTCAAATGAATAATTGTCACCAATTTTTTTTTCTTGGTGATGATGAATTAATGAAAAAAATGGACATCATTCACTACACAAATAAGTTGATTCTGTCATCATTACATAACATAATAGAAATTGGTTGAGAATAGTATCATCAAATGACATTCATTTTCAGGCAAGTGACAAATTTTTTTTTCTCATCATCGTCGTCGATTATCATCAAAATGAATCAATGAATGAATTTGAAATGAAATACTATGGCCACACACACGCACACATACACATCTTCGAAAGACGAAGAAGAAGAAGAAGAAGAAGAATGATTGGCCTGTCAACGTGTGATTTATTCGTATATCGATTTGATTTATACAAATCGAAACATCATCAGAAAAACTAAACAAACAGTGGCCAAGTAAAGTATATGAATCATTCGAAATATATTTTTCTTTGGCCTCACCATTCATTTGGTCAACAAAATGTTTGAAATGTGTAACGATTTTGTAATGATGATGATGATGATGGTAATAAATCAACAATTAACCATGATTTCATCAAGTTTGTCAAGAATTTGTTTGTTTATTTTATTCAGATTGTCAGAACGACAAAAAATTGGTTTTTTCTTTCTCTCTCTTGAAGATAATCACCAGATCTTGATTGTCCCTTTTATTTATTTATTTATTATTTTTCTCAATGAAAAGTGGTTCTCATTCATTGAAAGATTCTTATCATCACTGCCACATACACTTACATGTTCGCTTTTTCTTCATCTTTTTCATTCATTTACTTACTCACCAAAAAAAAATACACTTGAATTCAAGTAAAATGGCAAATCATGTCAATCAGTCAATTCAGAATGATGACGATATGATAATCTTAAATAAATAAACAAACAGAAAATCGATAGATAATAATAATTCAATTAGCTTCTGGAATTTCCTATGACGATGATGATGAGATAATGTTCATGAGTTGGGAAAAAAATGTAAATAATGCTAGGAAACGAAAATGAGAGAAAAAAAAGACAATGCAAACTTATTGATGATTTATATATCATAAACAGGATACTACTACCAGATAATTATATCTATCTATCTATGGAGGAAAAAATTACATAATTCGTGACAAGTGTGTAGAACCATCATTGATGATGATGATGATACTTGAAATTATTGAAACACAGACTGGCCAACTATCGATATGAAAAAAAAAAAAAAATAGAAGTTTGATACAACATGAACATGCATGCATGCATGAACAAAAAAAATATTCACCGTTATTATAGAATGTGATTACATAGTTAATTAATGTATTACATAATTAATAAATTGATACAATTTTCTTTTCTTGATTAAATTTTCAACTCTAGTAAACACAAGAGTTGATTTTCAAAAAAAAGAAAAGAAAAATTCCACGATTTTAAGATCGGGAATAATCGATTTTTTTTCTTGCTTTTCCCAACGTACACATTGATCAACCAACCTGATTACCCAACAACAACAACAACAACAATCTGATCTCATCACCTTATCAGTTTAAATGAACGATGGCAAGGGTTCTTTTCTTTTTTCTTTTTTCTGCTTCAAAAATAATAATTTTTAACAAGAGAGAAAAAAAAGAAGCCCTATTCAGCCAGCCAGACAGATATCATTAATCAAAAATTAGTTTTTTGTTTCTCTATCACACACACACACACACACACACACGAAAAATTCTTTGAACAGAGTAAAACAAAAAAATTGAATCATCGTAGGTGTTTTTGTTGCTGTTGTTTGATAGTAATCAACATGATCATCATCATTCTGATTATTTAATCAATCAGATTTTTTGATGGTCTTAATCCAATGACCATGTCATGGTAAATGGAAATCTTTAGCATGGATTTCCAAGAATTTTTGTCATTTTATTGTTGTTGTTGTTGTTGTCGTTTTATTCAATTCAACTAAAATTAATTCTAATGAAATCATCATGCATCTATTGAAAGAAAAAAAAACAAACAAATAAAATTCTCAGATAAAATGAAATTGAACATTTTTTTTTTGTTGTTGATAAAAAAAAACAGTATCCTCGCATTTCAACAAACTGCAAATCAGATTTTTTCCACTTTCGGAAAACTAAAATAAAATTTCTTGTTTCAATGCATGGTCAAAGAGAAATTTGTGGCTGTTGTAAATAACTCTTTCTGTTCAAATTTAACAACAAGACAAAAAAAACACGAAAAGAAAAGAAAAACAAAATGACATTATCTAAGAGATTTGGATGCATTAATTCAAGTGAAGAGATTATGACCAAAAAAAAAACAGCCATGAAACGAAATTTGAGAATTTTTTTTCCATTGAATAATATAATCATCATCAAAGTCTTAAATGTGGAAAAAACACACACACACCATGATGATGAAATTTGAATATTAATCCATATACAAGATAATGGTGATGCAAGCAAATCAATGAAGACAAACTGCTTGGTTTAGCAGCTAAAAATAT
The DNA here is from genome assembly GCF_024713945.1 of Dermatophagoides farinae. Classification (NCBI taxonomy): domain Eukaryota; kingdom Metazoa; phylum Arthropoda; class Arachnida; order Sarcoptiformes; family Pyroglyphidae; genus Dermatophagoides; species Dermatophagoides farinae. The sequence goes on along the minus strand of NC_134677.1, from coordinate 8,931,238 downwards.
CATATAAATGCATTCAAAGCGGTTTGAATTTGAATTATACCAAAAAACCAAATTCATTCTTGAATGGGTCATACATAGCTTATATCATCGAATAATTGAGAAGAGGGTGACAAGAATTTTTTTTTTGTTCGTTAAATTTCAATTGCAGAATGTCTATTGTTGTTAAGTTCTTTACATCAAGATCATTCGCAACAAGCCGAAACAAGTGATTTATTTTTTTTCATTTTCATATTTTCTCATTTTTTCTTTTCGATTCGATTATTCAAGATCATATTCTGATCGAAATGACAATTTTTTGTTGTTGTTGTTGTTAAATCGATTTTTAAAATTTAATAAAAAATCGATTTAAAAAAAATGGAAAAACGAATTTCTGATGAAAAGAATTCCATTGTATTTGAATTTTTTTCTTTCATTCTTTCTTGGATGAAAAAGAAAACCTTTGAAGATCATTAATGTGGATATTGTCCGAGAGAATGAATAATAGAAAAAAAGGAAATGAAATGTTATCGATTTTGTTTCCACACAAAAAAAACAGAAAGATGTTTCCGGTTTCATCAACCATGTGTTTTTCAAATCTATCTATCTATCGAAAACAAGATATGACAATTTTTACCAATGAAAAACATGTGTTTTTTTTGTTCTTTTACTTGGACAAGATGTAACGACCACAACGGACGACTCGATGAACAAACCTAGTTTATGTGTGTGTGTGTGTGTATGTGTTTCACAAGTAATATGATATGAGTTGATGATCTGGACACACACACACACAGAAACACAAAACATCTTTTACAGATCTTCATGTTGAAAAAATATATCCATCCACTGTCCTCTTTTTTTTGATCGATATATCGGGTTTTCCCCCCCCACCAAAAAAAAAAAAAAAATGTTCTTGATAATCTGTAGGTCTCACAGGATTTGAATTTATTCTTTTTTTTTTGCTATAAAGATTCTTATGAATGAAATATCAAACTCAATAATAATGTATTGCCAGTTTGTTCGAGTTTGTTATTGTCGATTAGTTGCATGTTTCATTTCAAAGTCTTTGGTTCATTCGTTCATTGTTGTTGATGCTGTTGTAACAACAAAATTGACAACAACAACAACAACGACGACGATGATGACGACGATATATAGAAAAGTTAATTTAATAAATTAAGCAACGAAAAAAAAATATATGCTACGTTGATGAACACAAGATGTAGGAAACTATAGTAAATAAAAATATCGAGAAAAATAAAAACCAAGTGATGGCCATGAAAAAAAAACAGAAAAACACACACCAACACCAACACCAAATGAAACATGTAAATATTAGATAAATTAAATTGTTATTTGTGGTCGGTTGGAAGGTTTCATTCATGCACAAACAACAACAACAACAACAACAACACACTGCATGCACATCCGCCCTGCATTTTTCCTTTCTCATCATGAAAACACAACAAAACAACTAGCCATCATGTGTCATGTATGCCATTTTGATCCAATTAATCATCTGATGCCTAATGGTAGTTTTTTTTGGGATGAAATTTTTTTTCACTTTTTTTCTTTCTCTATTCGATTTACATTATGCTAATGATGATTGGTGTTGGTGTTTTTTTTTTTTTTTAAACGCGCTGTTATTTATTCACTATCGTCATTTTTTTCTTTCACCAAAAAATTTCATTGTTTCATCAGTGGAATTTGATTCAAAAATTCAAAATTTTTTTTTGGACATTTTTCTCTGTCCATTTGGATTGTTTCATCATTGAAAGTTTAATGACATTGTTTGTGTATGTGGAAATTTGTCTCCATATATATGGATATACCACCAGGATGAGAAAAAAAAAGATTTATGGTCAAAGATGTGGTTGGTAATTTTCACTACCATCGTTTTATCATTGCAGGGTATTGTTACTGAGGATACACACACACACACACCCGGCACAAACATCTCATATTACACCCATTCAATGAATCCAAGCAAATAGAACAGATCACACACACATACAATAAATTCGAATGGATAGTTTTTGTTCGATTTCGTTTTTTTTAATGGCTATCAATTTATCATTATTAGTCGTCGTTTTCGTGGTCGTTGTTTCACATTATATTTTGGATGTTCAACAACCACGACCACCACCTCTAATACCGTTAGATAGGTTTTGTTTTTTTTCTCTAAAAAAAATTTATGAATCTATAGGTCATCATACAATAGGATTTGATGGAATTGTAATATCAATTGATAAATTGGTTTCTGTGTATGTGAGCGCGCGTTTGATCTATATCCATGACTGTAAATCTTTTTTTTTTTTTTTTTTTGGTAAGGATGTTTGAATGATGAAATGTCCGACTGAACGACAGTGAGACTGCCATAATAATGATAGTGGTGGTAGACGACAAGTACGACCACAAATGACATATATTACAGTGATGATGATGATGATGATGACGACGACATTAACAAATGTCCAGAACAGGAGAAAAAAAATGATCATATCAAATTACTTTGAAGTAATTAATCTTTACAATTATAATTCTCGACATTCAAACAACAACAACAACAACGACAACGAAGAATAAATATCTTCTATACACATAATAGATTCCACTTCATTTCAAATGACACACTATACACACACACACACACTGACAACGAAACGATGGACATGGTTTTTTCCTATATTTTTCCGATGTCAGTATTTTATTATTAGCTACACAACAACATTATTGATGATGGAAATTCATTCTTCGAAAAAAAATTGAATGGAATTTTTGGTCATTTGATCCATTTCAAATGTAGCCCAATAGAATAAGGGACAAAATCAAGATTATCCATAGGATTTGTGTGGAAAGATGGAATTTTTTTTTGTTTTGTTTCATACATCCAAACCGGATTCATTTCAATTTAATTCAATGTGATGCTTGTAAATTCTATATGGTTCGCACATTTTCATCATCATTAGCATTCAAGCATTGATGATTTTGAGATTTTATTCTCACTTATGATGATGAATTTTTTATCATGAAAACAAAAATTCTTTAAGAAACGAAAAAAAAGCATATATTTCAAGACGCACACACAATGTTAATCTTTGATTTAAAAGATTCACAGTTTTCGTTCATCATAAATCAAGCTGTAAAGTGATCTATCACACATTCATTGTGTGTGTGTGTGATTACACAATGAATGTTTAGTTTGTCAGTTTTTCTTCAATGGAACATAGACACACACAAAAAAATGGTTCGTTCGCATTACACAGTAGCTAGCAAAAATCTTTGTATACTTTTTTTACAATGAAAAAAAAACTAAGTCATTCATTTTAAGCAGTGAAAATAAAAACGACAACAAAATCACAATGAAAAAAAAATCCACACATAATTTGTTAAACACAAACACGAATATAACTACAAGAATGGATAAATGATTGACCATTATGATCATCATCATCATCATCATCATAAACAAATGATGACCACAAATCACCACCATTATAATGATGACCAATTTCATTCGAAACAAATAATCATCATCATTATAATAATACTCGGAATGCTGAAATGCTGGTACCCGAAAGAGAAAACATTTTCAAGAGCTACATTATAAAGCCATTTTAAATTAATGGCAAGGTCTAGGTCATTATCATCAAAATCAATAATAAAGCAAATAGGAAACAAAAATATTGCCAATTGAAATACTAAGTGTCTCTGTGGTTGTGTGTGTGTGTGTGTGTATCACAGAGCTATAATAATTTAAAATGACCACATTTTAAACGATAAAATAATAACTTTATCTTGGTGAATTTTTGTTCCACGTCAATTGATTTTTATTTCACAATGTTTCAAACATATCAGTGACACTATATTGATTGAATGAATCGATGAATTGAAATGAATTGTAATAATAAAAACAAAACACTAAAGACAGACATTTATTAACTTTTATTTGATAATATAATCAAAACTCAACAAATGGGTGGAGTGTACCACTCACACACATTTACGGAACAAGGATGTGAATTTTGTTTAGCAAAATAAATATGGAAAGGCGTCATATGAAGTCATTTTTTCAAATGTAAATTTTTTTTTCTCATTTTCTTCAAATCAAAATTGACGCCCGACATTGGAAAATGTGATTCATCATAAACAATAAAACAATTGGTGAAATATGGTTGTTTTATTCTTGAGAAAAAAAAATTTCAAATTTCAAATTTTTATTTTCTTGCCCGGTTATTCAATTCAATTCCCGCACCAACCATCGTACTAACCAGCCAATCATCAATGATCATCCATCATCATGTTTGATCAATACTAATGAATGAATGATGATGATCAAATCGGCTAATTCAAAAAAAAATGATTGAGTTTTCTTTATATTCATTAACCTTTTTTTCAGGCAGCCGAATATTTATATGTTTGATCACATGATAATAATAAGAGATTGCACATCTCAACAAATCCAACCACACACAAACATTGGACAATGAAGAAATGTAATGATTTTTTTTTCATTTTGGTGTGTTTGTGAATTCATGAAATCAATCGTTATAATTAATGTCGAGGTGTGGTGTGTGTGTGCGTTTGCTATTTGGTTGTTTGGTCGATATTTTCATCTTTTCAACATTTATCTAAACCACAAGATCTAAATCTCCTAAAAAGATCATCATATCATCGTTATTTTATCGTTTTGTGGTGATTTTTTTTTTGTTCTTTTGTTTCTAGTGAATGTATTTGTGTCTAGTGGCGCCAAATTTTAATTAAAAATATAAAATAAAATCGAAATCAAAATAAAAAAAAAATAATCTATTTTTGGGTGTTGGTTAACAATATTACTGAATGTTGTTGTTGTTGATTCGTACATATTACATACACACACAAACACACATACTGTGATCATTGCATTTTTTTTTATACGTAGGAATGAATTTGATTTGATTTTCCATTACAAACACACAGAGTATTTATGTTGATCTCAAAAGTAAAGATTGTGATATACAAAAAGAGAGAGAGAGAGAGAAAGAGATATGCAGACAGATATTATGCATATACAAATATCGATGATGATTTGATTAACCACATTTAATCTTTATCGATAATTTCAAGTGATCAAATAATGATGATGATGATGTTGGCAAAGTTCAACTAAACAAACAAACAAAATTATCAACATGTTGCGATGATCATCATGGCTATTATCGGGTTAAACAAAAATTGGTGATAATTTGGGTCAATTATAATACTGTTTGTATGTGTGTATGTTTAACCAAACATTAAAAAAAACCAAACAAAGTTTTTCAAATCGCTCCGGTCCTCATCATCATCATCATCAACGGTTACAAAACAATAAAGAATCTAAAAGTCTATTACCGCAATAATAATGATGATGATGGTAAGGCTATCAGTATAATGATTATTATATGGTCTTCAATAGAGAAAGTGAGAAAATTAAAGAGAGAGAAAGAATCGTATGTGAGTTTGGTGAAAATGCAATAATAATAATGATGATTACCATCATCATCATAATAGAATTTCCGTAATAATCTGTAAAGAATATGGACCGAAAATTATCAATTGGAAAAGAAAAAGAAGAATTTTGGTGGTAGAAGTTAACCAGAAAAAAGTACAGAATCCAAACAAATTATTGATAATTTCAAATGGTGAACAAATGAAATCGAAAAGAAAAATTAAATTTTGTTAAATTTAATCGACTGTATAATATGTTTCTTCTGTGTCATTCGGTTTGGTGTTTGGTTTGATTTGGTTTGGCTGCATCAAAAGATTTAATTTGGTTTCAGGAGAAAAAAAATTTATTCGATTTTAATGAAATAATGGACCGTGTGTGTGTGTGTGAATTTAATGACATTTTTGGAAATTTTATTTCTTTGTTGTTATTGGCCACAGAATGATCTAATTTATCAGTTGTAATGTTACGCGTGTTTTTTTTATATCAATATACTACGTGATTGATTGAATGTCGTTAGAGAGGAAAAGAGAGACTTTGAAATTTTTTTTTGTTCGAAAAGCAAAACGACGAGAAAAACCCATCGAAAATGGAGAAAAAAAATTTAATGAGAGATAGAGTGCAAAAGAGAAAGAATTCCATGTGTGATATACTTTCATCGATAATGGGCCATTGATGATGACACCATCATCATCATCAAAGACGATGTATGACAATAAAGTATCAATTCTCTATTGCATCATTATGTTAGATGTTCTCGATGGCAACAAAAAAAAAAGATATACCTGAGAAAATGACATTATTCCATTCTTTTTTTTCTCCACTGATGATACTTATCGATGTATGTGTGTGTGTGTGTAGCAAAATGATGATGATGATTCCTAATGGAAAACTAATGTTTCAAACAAAACAAAAAAAAATACAACGGCATTTTAGCCATTTTGTGTATCAACCAGTGGTGCTTGTGTGTGTGTATGTATGTAAATGGTACATTGGGTGTTTGTCTTTCGATTTCCATTAGGAACTAACTGAGTGTGGTTGGTTGATGAACACAAATATTTTTTTTGTGTGAAATAAAATCAAAAATCAAAATGGAAAAAAATTGAGAAGAAGAAGAAGAAGAAAAGGATATAAATTTCAATTTGATCAATTTTCACTTCATATAATGTGTTCATCGTTGATAATGATTATTATTATGGTTTTTTTTTGTAGAAAAATGTAGACACACACACACACATTGCTTACAAATGTAACTTTCGCAAGTTGAATGATATTGATTTGAATTTGTTTTTCGTTGTTTATTTGAATTCTCTGTTATAGAATCGTACGAGAGAAACTCGATGGACTGTTTTTATCCGATCCAGAATGGCAATAAGCACGATGCGTTTTTGTAAACGACAGTAGAAAAAAAAATTAATTAATTTTGTCGTATGGTCATAGAAATGGGGGGGGTTCCAAAAGAATCTTTTCACCAGAAAATTACAAGGCAAACAACAAGTGTAAAAAAAACCAAGAATTAATTTGATCAAATAATTAAATTTTTTTAGAGCCTTGTGCAAAATTATTAATAAAATTTTTTTTCGTGTTTCAAAATACTGCTGCTGCTGATAATGATGGCAATGGCGAAAAGAAAAAAATACGTGTTTAATGTCCATATGCAAATAATTTTTTTTTCGCTTGTGTGACACAACAAACTGGATGATGAAAAAAAAAACGAAATTCTAATCAATTTCACTGTGTGAAAGTCATTATGAGTGAAAAAAATGGAAAATTTTTTCTCCTTTCTCTCCGAATATTTTAATTAGACTAATCATATAATGGACATGGAATTCTGGTTTCTCTCTTTTTTTTCAATCGAGTAATAAAAACCAGAATTTCTTTGTCGTTCATCGATAGAATTTTTGTCGCTTGGTTAATTTTTTTTTTGACCATAATAATAATAATCGAAATATTCCAGATCTGTTTCTCATTGTTTTTTTTGTCTCTCTTTGCATCAACAACATGACCATCAAAAAATGTTGTCGTTGTTGTTGTTGTTGTCCAATATACAATCATTTATTGTTGTTTGATATAATTCATCTAATTATATTCGTTGTTTTTTCCGGTCATTCATAAAATGCTATATGATAATTTGTGACAGATCCAGAAATTTTTCTGCTAAACCAAATTCAATCTACCACCATTATCATCATTAGCAAAGTTGCTGACAAAAAATTCTAGGGAAAAAAACGACGAGTATTTTCATTCTGTAAATCATATTTCATTTGAAAATGTGTTTGAAAACAACAACAAAAAAAACTTTAAAGAATCTCAAGAATCTTATTATAATAATTGTTATTGAATGAAAAATATGCTAATTGGATTTAATTGTGTGGTGTGTGAGGGGGATGAGGGAGAAAAAAAAACGAAAAATTTATTTGCCATGAAAATATTCTTCTCAAAAAAGCTTTCAAGACCTTTGGTTGGTTATAATAAATTGCAATTCTGGATTCTGAAATTTTTTTTTGTCTTTGTGTGTTTGAATTTTCAATTAAAAAAACCAAACACACACACAAAAAAAAAGAGAGAGAGGAAAAAAGACTAAAAGATTATAAATTGCTATATTAGTATTTATGCAAATTTTCTATTTGTTCTTTTCACATTCTCATATACGACTAAAAAAAGGTGAAAAAATGTGTGAATTAAAACTTTTTGAATTGAATTGAATGAATAAATAGGGGATGGAAAACCTAAATTAAGGCCCATCATGTCTCCGTTTTTTTCCCATTGAATTTGAATTAAAGATCACCACCACCACCACCACGCAAAGGGATTTTGTTTTTGAAGCGAAAAAAAAGAAACTTCCTTTTCCCCATCTTTTCTCTCTCTCTCTCTCTCATCATTAAGAAAAAAAAACGATGAAAAACCGCCACTTGAAGCAAATTTTTATAATTAAATTCAATTGTAGTCTCATTTGTGTGTGTGTGTGGAATTTATTTTTTGGCATCACATAAGAATTTCAAAAAAAACGCAAAATACAAAAAGCAAACATATACAAAGCAATGGAAAGAATAGCCTTAAATATAAAGGAAAAATTAGGGATCACCACACACACAGACATCAATGCAAATTTAATTTAAATCTTTTGTTTTTTCTCTCATTCTCTCGTTTTTTTTTTGTTTAAATTTAATTTATTCTTTTGTTTTTGACATTGTACACTGTACGCGTTTGACTCAGTTTTCTAGCGTTAGATTCAAAAAAAAGAAAAGACAATCGACCACATTGTTGAGAATCATCATCATCATTATGGATAAATGATTATTATGTATCTCTTATGGTGGATTCACTATGATGATATTCCCGGGTGGGATATATTTTTTTCGACAAAAAAAAAGAAAGAAAAGAATAATGCCGAAATGCAGCATGTGAAGAATATTTTCAAATTATTTAAATTCAATAATAAATTATTGATATTAATTTTAAATTAAATTAATGCTTTTGTATATGCAAATGCAAATGTGACATACAAAAAAAATGAACGAGAAAATAAGACTCGAATAAGAATCGTATTGGAAAAAAATTTTTTTGCTGTTATCCGGTTTCCAAAAGTCTTCGAAAAATAAAAATCCATGATAATGTTGGCGGCGGTGGTGGTGGTGGATTTGAAATGAAAATGGAATTTAAATTACTAAACAAAAAAAAATTCTATGGATTTTGTTGCTAGACAAAAAAATGTTCATCAAGTTGGCTTGTTTTAAAGAAAAGAATTTTTTATTTTTGTGTTTTCATCTTCTTCTTCTATCCAAGACAAATATTTAAACGCTTAAAACAATGATAGGATGATGATGATGATACATGACTAACACACACACACACACGGACAAGAAAATCACACCAAATATTGGGAAAAATAGACAACAACAAAATGAAATTCAGCTCAAGTAAAAAAAGAAAAAGCTGAAAAGATCCAAGCAAATGATAGTGAAAATACCGAAACACATAGACAATATGCTAATAGTAGAGTATCATTGGAGAAAATGAAAAAAAAGAAAAGATTCTCAAATTCTCAAATTCTCAAAAAAAACAAAAAACAAAAACAAAAACACATTTTAGGATCATAAATCTTTGTGCATTGAGAGAATTCTTTGAACGACGAAAAAAAAACTAATACTAAATTACGAAACACACTGGGCAAAAAAAAAACAGAATCCACGATGAAACAAAACAACAACAGAAAAAGAAAGAAGAAAAAAAATTCACCCTTTTTTGTTGTTGTTGTTGTTGTTGTTTGTACCGAAGTTTCGAGTTTTCAAGATATCTTTTCTCTGTTTTTTCTTTCAACAAAAAAAAAAAATATAAACGCTTTTGTTTTGGATCACGTTCCAAAACTATGGAATGAACAACAATCCAAAAAATAAAAAAAAAATGGTTCTCTAGTTACAACATACACAAAGAGAGTATAGAATATCTAAACGCTATCAAGTTATTATTATTATTATATTCTTTTTGGTTGTCTCTCATTTCATTTCATTACTTTTTCATTCATTCGTTGTCTGTCGCGCTTGAATTTGATCCAAATCATTATTTTTACCATTTAATGTTAAGCTTGAATCATTTTTTTTTTTTTTTTTTGGTTTTGTTTCTTAGAATTTTTTGTTGTTGTCGATGTTGTTGTTGGAATATGATAAGCTCTGGATGTTTTTTTTTCTTTATAAATATGCAATGTGGCAATTCAAAAATTTTGGTTTTGCATGTGAAGACAAAACAGAAAATTCAAATGAATTTTCTGTTTTTTTTGTCTGCAAATAAATGCAATTTTTGAATCAATTTCCGTTTTCCTGTCTGCTTGTTTGTTTCTGTCTCATGAAATTTTTTTTTTATTTTTCTCTCTGTTTCTCTAAGTGGTCAACGGCCTTTATAATTGTTCATGACTTTTGACTTTTGGATATTAAAAAAAAAAAAAAAATAATGAAAACCTCTACTGCTTGTTTAGAACAACAGCAACAACAAGACAAAACGAATGAGAGAGAGAGAGAGAGAATGAAAATGAATGTATGTGTGTACTACACAAACAAACACAGGAATATGAAATGTGAAAATTAAAAAAAAAATGAAAAGATTTTTCTTGAACATACACACAACATTGAAGTCCAGGGAAAATTGGAAATTATGAACACAGAGAGAAAGAGAAAAAAAAAAGTCAAAAATTAAATTGGCGGCAGATTGTAATATTGTTTTGGGAGAATGTTAGTGAGTGAGTGTGCGAGAGAAAAATTAGTTGACTAGAAATCAAATCAAATGAACACACACACACACACACACCATAGAGTGGATTTCAATTTTCAAAAACACTAAAAACTAACTTTGGATACAGAGAACAACACCAAAATGAATGAAAAAAAAATTATTAAAATAGAAAAAAAACGGCAAAATGAACAATAATAATAATAATAACAATATATGAACAACACCAAGGCCAAAAGCCAAAAGAAAAAGATGGTCGAGCTGTCAAAATCATCATCATCATAGGTCGTCATCGTCGTCGTCACATGACAGACACATGACGAAAATGACGGGAATAGACCGAACCAACCAACCAACCAACCAACCAATCAAGCGACCCGAAATCAACGAATGGATGAATGAATGAATCAACCATACAATTGGTGTTCTTTTTTTTTCTTTTGCTTCGTTTTTTTTACATTGATGATGATGATGATGATGAAGATGGCTGCTTGTATTCATCATATTCATCTATCATTGACCAATGAAGCTTGATTTTTTTTCGTTGTCGTTGTTGCTGTTGTTTTTGTTGTTGTTGTTGAAATTCATCGGTTGATTTCGAACAACAAAATTTTTTTTCTACGTTTGACATGACAAGTCATATAGCATAATGTTGTGTATACGTTGTTGTTGTTGTTGTTGTTGTCGTTATTATTCGGATATTTCTATACAGATTATACAATGATGACCAAAAATTCAAACATGTAGTTTTCAATATGAACATCATCATCATCATTATCATAATCATCAATGGTAACAACTCTATATATATGTATCCAAATGGAGAAAGAGAGAGAGAAAGAAAAAAAAAACAAATTCTGGCTCTATAGAATTGATAAAATCATACATGACATTAGGTCATCAAATAATAAATAGAATTATCGTCGTTGAATGTTAAACACACACATATACACACAAACAAACAGAATGATGATCAACATCATATAATTAGAAAAATTACAATTTTGTTAGCAGTGAAAATATGAATCATTTTTTTTTTACTTGATGCAATCCAAGTGTGATTATTATTATAAATTACATCCATATGAATAATAAAGAATCATCATGTTGATGATGATGATGATGATCGACCATAATCAAATCACATATACAACAAAACAGAGAAAGAGACAAGGCAAAGTTCATATCCTATTTTTGTTTTGATTTAGGTAATTTATCTTTTGTATTTGAATGTGTATATGCAAAAGAGAAAAAAAAATAGCATACAGGAATTGGCCATTATGAAGATGATGATGATGATGATTATTGTTTGCTTTTTTTCAAAAAAAAAAAAAAAAAAAATGTCAGCCAAATTATGGTACACGATCATGATGTGTATGATGATCAAAGCCGGAAACAAAAAGCCTATATATTAATAATGATGATGATGATGATGATGCTAATACTATATGTTTTGACTATTTGTTTGATTGTCGTGCCAACTGTTAATAAATATCATCATTTTTTTTCCATATACACACACAGCAATAAAAATGAAAATCTATTTCCATTCCAAATATTGTTGACCATCATCAGAAATATTAGATAGATAGATATTCTGATTTTCCTGTTTTGTTTAGTCTTTTTTTTTCATTATGTTGGTTTTTTTTTTCGTGTGTATCTAAAATCAATTGTTGTTGTGACAATTCTTTTTTTGGTGGATAGAAAAAAAAAACACACGTTGAATGAAAATTGTAATCATCATCATCATCATCATTCAGGATTATAAACATTGAACATTATACAATGAACATTTAATTTTGAACAATAATTTGATGTGATGGACCAACATTATACAAATATGATGCTGATGATGATGAGGATAATAATGTACTGTCCATCATGATCATGATCATCATCATATACAAACAAACAAATCATTATTATTATTCAAATCTTCATCTCGATTCTCCGGAAAAATAATCATCATCATCATTTAAAATGAAATGAAATGATGATGATTTAGTCAGATGTTGAATAAATGAATGAATCAAAAAAAAAAAAAAAAATACCAAAATTCAAATTCAACAAAAGAAAAATTGATTCTTTTTGTGAACAATGGAACGGGTTTTTTTTCTTTGCTTTCCACTGTGATTATAATGATGACAAGCTAGATGTTGAAATAAACTCTGAAAAACAAAAATAGACAAACATTTTCGGTCAATAACCATTGATGTTGTTGTTGTTGTTGTTGTTCATTGACAATACATAACAACAGCAAGGTCAAATGTCAAATGAAAAACCAATTGTCCAATTGTCAAAAAAAACAAACAAACAAACAAAAATTTGGTTGATTGGTTGGCCAATTTCAAAATTGATTGCAATACCATATGAATGTGGATGAAAAATTGGTTATTACTGCCACATGTGTTTGTTGAATTGGAACAATTAAAAAAGAAATGAAATGACGAAATTCTATTTTCTGGTGTATAGAAAACCATCTGTCCAAATGAATTTTTGATCATCAAAATCAATCAATCAATTTTAATCATTGTTTTAATCATTCATTTTTTTTGTTGATTGGCAAATTTGAAAAAAAAACAACAGCAACAACAACAATCAAATATCAAAATCGATTAGGGTGAACATCTTCATCATGAATACAATTGGAAAAACCAAATCCGATTGACATTAAGCAGAATGGAAAATTCCGTATAAAAATGTCTCTTACTGCGTGTGTATCACAATGTTATGATTAACGAATAATCGAAAAATTATTCAAATGAAACAAAAAAAAAATGATTTACAGTTTTTTTTCCAAATGATGGTGTAGAATTTTCTACAATTTCATACTACTAATCAAGCTTTAATTAAGCCCGAAATTTTCACAGAGAATGCCAAAAACAAATGTTTGTCGGTCCATTTGTTCTCTTTACCAAAAAATAATGAATTCAACGTAAAATCCTCTAATTATTGTACTGAACATTATTCTGTGGAACTATTCATTTTCATCATCAAAATTTGGGCTATTTTATTTTCTGATCATCATCAAGGCAAAAGCAATATTCTTTCTCTCTCTCTCTCTCTCTGTAACAATCAACCGACCAGCTAATAACAATCCAAATAATAAACAAGAATAAAATTTTTTGTTTTTTTAATGAAAGAAAACCCTATATATCGAATGAATGAATGGAGCCATCAAAAAGAGGCATTTTTTTCGTTTTTACCTTGATTATAAATGATCATATACTATATCCTGTGTCATTTCATGTGGTTTGTTCATCGACATTTTGTTTTAATGTTGCATGTACATTAATTCACTTCTATATTCTGTCTATTACTACTACTGCTGCTGTTGCTGCTGTTGCTTCATTGTATCCCTGGAAAATAAATCTACCTCTATAGAGCATGTATATACATATTTTGGCCATCATCATCAACATTATCATTGACTTAATGAACCAGAAAACAAAACAAAACAAAACAAAACAAAAACAAAAACAAAATCAAAACAAAAAAACAAAATCAAAAACAAAAAGAAAATTTCATATGCACGCTATATGTTCATCAGAAACAAACTAGAAAAATAAATCTTGCCAATCTGTATTATATTTTGAATTTTAATGATAATTATTATTATTGTCGTTGTTTTTCATTCATTCATTCATACATTTAAAATCAAAAAAAGAAAAAAAAATTGATTGATCATTTTCAATCAATCACCACTAATGATGATGATGATGATGATGATGATGAAAAATGGATATGGAATAAGGATAAGAAAAAAAAAATCCGGTTAATTAGATCCATATTGTGACGATTATCTACAGCGCACAAATCCTCTGTCACTATCTAATGATGATCTTTGTTTTGTTTTGTTTTTTTTTTGCTAACTTGATAATGAAAAATGTTTTTTTTTGTTTTTGTTTTTGTTTTTACAATAAAATAAAAATAAAAAACAAAGTTTCATTATGTTACTATATGAACCATTATTATTTCGGGTGGTGACAATGATGATGATTGGTCCGTTTGTTGTCATCATCATTATCATCATCATCATCATCATCATAATAATCGACAATCGTTGTCATGAACAACAACAACAACAACGACGACGACGACGGTTACATTCACGCTTCTTTTTTTTTTGTTCATTCAGTTCATTTAATCGTTTGTCTATATCTTTAGAGTTTATTTTAGTTTAGTTTGGTTTGGTTTGGTTTGGTTTCTTCATCATCATCTTTGCCGTTGATCATTAGATATCGTCATTAAAAATGATAAATTATCGCCCTACAATAATGTTCGGTTTTTTTCTGCTGATATTCTTTCTTTCTTTCATTCTTTCTGTTGGTCGTTGATGACACTATTCGTTGGTTATTTGCGTGTGTGTGTGTGCGTTTGGAAATTTTTGTATTAAAACAACCAAGCTAACACAAAACAAAATGGGAAAAAAATTCCTGTTTGAATCGGTAATTATGATGGTGGTGATGGTAGATAATACACTGTGCATGATCCAATCATACAAACAATTTATATATTGGATCGATTTAGGTTTCTTCTTTTTTTGTTGTTGTTGTTGTTGTACACCACCAGGTAAAATAAAAATCGACAAAAAAAGTTAAAAAAAAGGTGTAAAAAGGTGGTTCGTTTTTGAATAATTTCCGCAAACAATAATCAAACTGACAGGAATATAGAAAAAAAAACGAAGAATGACCCAGCTTGCTCCAGACGACAATTTATTTTATAAAGTCAAATTAAACTTTTTTCTTGTACTTCCTGTCTCTCTGTGATATTGATCCATTAGCTTGAACCAAATTCAAAAAATCGATGCAACAATCACCGATTAATGACTAAACTTGAATGATGAACTTCAGACAAATAAAATTTTTTGGAAATTTGTCTGCGAATTCATCACTTATTGTCTATGTTTTAATTGTTTTTTTTTTTTCTATTTTGACATTATTATTTCAACCAGAAAAAAAAACAAACAAATCAAAATAAGAAAAAATGAAAAAAAAAACTGTCGACTGTCAAGATACTGTACATCCAGCGATTGGATCATTTCACTTTTTTCGAACAAAAACAACAACAACAAACACGCAAAGACTTCAACATCAAAAAAAAGATCCACAAACACATATACACCATATGTATTCTCGATTATCATTTTGCCAATTTCATTTTGTGTGCGTGTGTGTATGGATATTGATTCATTAATATTAATATGGTTTTACCCAAAACAAAAAAAAATTACTCTGGCGCCTAGAATTCAACGTTGTTTGAAAACAAACGAAGAATAGGGAGAAATAAATGAGTGAGATATACGCTCACGCACCTTTATATAAAAATTTCATATTTTCATATGATTCGTATTTAGTAGAATTATTAATCGCACATATGGTGAAATAAGCGCAATGACCGATGTCATGGTCAGTGCTGTTGTTGGTAGCTCAAATTCAATTTCATTGAATGGTGGATGAATAAATGAAATGAACTAGTGGAGAGCAAAAAAAAAATTAGCATACAATATTCATCATCATCATCATCAACAACAACAACAACCAGAAAAAAAAGAAGGTCAATATATTTTCATTTTCGATTCGAATAATTTATTGGAAAAATGAACAAAAAAAAAACAAATATTTCATCATCATCATCATCGATAGGGAAGAAGGTCAAAACAAAAAAATTAAATTAACTACCTGTAAATTAACCAATGAATAAATATTAGATGACCAATGATTATGATGATGATTGTAGCATCTTTATTAGGTGCTGGCCATCACGATGGCATCCACGCAGATGAAATTTTTTTTTTTCGTTTTTGTTAAAGTTTTTTTTTCTGTTCAACAAAAAAAAATTTTTCTATTTCTCTTTTTCTTATGATGCCATCATCATCAATTAATCCATTATTATTATTATTATCGACGATCCAATCAATCATCAGTGGAGAAAAAGAGAACGAAAAAAATGGAAAATCAAAAAGTAGCCACTGCTGCTGTTGTTGATGGACCACAGTGCACCGTCAATCATTCAATGATGATGATGATGATGATGGTAGTTTCGAGATTCGATATTTTCAACTTTATCCACATCATCATCATCATCATTAGGTGGTTTTTCAACCTGAAAGCCAGTAGCATTTTTTTTCAAAATTTTTTTTTCTTTCTCCCAACGAAAAAAAATACTTTGTATTTGGAGAAAAATGAAATGAAATTTTTCATTTGTGTCAAAAAAAAAGAAAGATGATTATCTCTTATATAATAAAATAGAATGGAAAAGAAAACTTTGCCAAAATGAATTTGAAATGAAATTTTTTTTTTTCATATTTTGTTTTGT
The DNA here is from genome assembly GCF_024713945.1 of Dermatophagoides farinae. NCBI lineage: Eukaryota > Metazoa > Arthropoda > Arachnida > Sarcoptiformes > Pyroglyphidae > Dermatophagoides > Dermatophagoides farinae. The sequence continues at coordinate 8,914,254 of NC_134677.1, read as the reverse complement.
TTTTGTTTTTTCCAGCTTTAAATTAATTGCCAATACAAATAATAAATACTGATTGTTTCATTTGATGAGAAGAAAAAAAATAGAAAAAGAATTGAATTATTGGCATTGATGATGATGATGGGCCATAGATTAATCATCATCATGGCGTCATTCATTTCATACAGAAATTGGATGGAGAGAAATGTAAAAAAGAAACAAAATAACAACAAACTACTACCATTCTATCATAATTAGATTAGATTATTATATGTGAATAGGATTGGTATTCTCTTCTGGTTGTTTATCTTGTCGTTTGAAATTTTTTTTTTATTTTTTTCTGTTGTCTTGAAGGGTGTGACAGTAGTAGTAGCAGAGGGGGGCGTAAACATCGTTTTGATTTTTTTTTTTACTTTTTTTCGTGAATTAAATCACCTTAGTTTTTTTTTCTTCTTCAAATCCATTATTAATTGATGTCGTAGTCAACGATGATGATGTCGAGATTTATACTATTTGCAACACATGCACACAAAAAAAAATTCGTGACACTGGTATCGCTGCTGCTGGTTCAAACTTGAAAAAATTTTTTTTTTACCCAAATAAAAAACAACATTAAATAATTGATGATGAATTTTACCTTTCTTTCTTCCATTTCACGCACAAAAAAAAATCCTATGTGGATTGAAAATTTGAATTTGAGATTCGAGATTCATTTTCTTCTCTTCAATTGGAAAAAAACACACGATACATACAGACAGACATTTTTCATTCTGATTCTAAATAATTCATCTACACAATTTTTTTGTTTGTTCAAAAATGTAACAGTGGGGCTAAAATTTTTCAATTCTTTTCCCTTTTCTTACCAATTTTTTTTTTTTGGTTATCTAAATAATTTACAAACATAAACAGTGAATGATTTTGGAATGTATATAAATCTCTGATGATCTTCATCAAGTGCAGAGAGAGAGACTAGTTTGGCTCAAACATCATCATCATCATCTCGGTGTGTTCGACAACGACAATTAAATACATCCACCATCAGACGACAACAACAACAACGAATGAAAAGAAAGGGATAAAAATTAATTGGATTTGATCAGATTTGTGTGTGTGTGTGTGTGTGTGTGTTTTTTCAAACGTTCATTGTTTGAATTTTACTGACCAATGGTTTTCCAAAAATATAATAATGAACAAATGGCAAATTGGATTTTAGGCAGACAAAAAAAAAGTTCTGTTTTTGATGTTCTCAACACACACACACACACTATTTATATGTTGGGATAAATGGGTAAATGTTGTTGTCGTCAAGAGACATAGCATCATCATCCAATTAGCTTGTTGTACGAAAAAGCAAATTCTGTTGTTGATTTGACTGAATTTAAAAATAATAAAATTGAATTAATTCACATCCAAAATGTGTTGTCGTCGTGGCATTTCAGGCGTGGTCATTGTCATTACATTTTGCTACTTTTTGTTTCGGAAACGAAACTAGATGCTTGGAATCTTGATTTTTTTTTTTAGTCATCATGACAAAAAAATTCTCCATTTATTTCGTTTTGTTTTTGTTTCAAATCAATCCATTAAAATTAATTTCTTCAAAATAAACTACTGTAAAAAAAAAATTTCTATTCCATTGCTGTTTGTAATGAAAAAGAAAGAAAGTTGATAAACGAGACAGAAAAGCTTCGAATCAATTAATTTTGATTGGACATCAATCATCATGTCCATCATCAATGGATTGGATTGGTTAGAATTGACTTGAATTTGATTGAAATAAAATGAAATGAATTGAATCAAAAAAAAAAAAAAATGGATGGCTGGCTGGCTGACTAGATGGATAGACAGACTATTGAAAATGATCGACTTTAATGTAGCGGAAATCATATTTCTTTCTCTCTCACTCATTCATTTCATTGATCATCATCATCATCATCATTGTGAATTAGCTTAATTACATAGTTGATTCGGAAGGGAATCTACAACCACCACCACCATCATCATGATCGAAAAAAAAGGAAAAGGAAACTTTCCACTTTTTCGATTTTATTCTATGTTTAACATTGATGGATTTTAAAAGCTAAATTATCTTTTATCAAAAAACAGTGAAGGAAACAAATCAGCAGAAGAATGAAAAAAAAGACATTGAAAAAGGCTTTTGGTATATTCTGGTTGATATTCTGAAAAGATATGTGTGTGAAATGAATTAGAAATGTTCATATGATTGGCAAAAAAAATGAATGAATGAAAATGAAATGAAAAGAAAAAAAATTCGACAAAAGAAAATCGACAGGAATAAAAATGCATAGACCAGCAGAATATGTGAAACTTTTTTCTTCGAGAGGGAATAATAATAATAATTTTATTCGAGGTTTTTTTTCTCTCGAATCATCATCATCATCATTACTACTACTGTTTGACCATAATGATGATGCTGCTATGTATCTGATTCTGGTCTTGCTTTTTCTATGTATGAATGTGTCCGTGTGTGTGTGTAGGAACTGGTCAAGCGAAATATACAACGCATCAATCAAATCGAAAAAAAGAAAAAAGACGAAAACATCCATAGCACACACACACACACAGACACAAGATTCGGACGAAACGAACCGCGAAAAAACGCAGATCCAAAAAAACCAAAGGAACAAACAAAAAACTAAGCATCAGTTTTTTTCTCTCTATATTTTTTTCTTATTCTTGAGTTTTTCATTCATTTTGTTGTTGTTGTTGATGGTGGTGGTGGTGGTCCATATTCCATGATGGTTTTCTGTCGATTCATTCATTCAATTCAATCTGGAAAAAAATGACCAAAAAGAAAAAAATGGTTGCTGCATTTGCACTTTTTTTCAATGTTGAATCAAAGAGAAAAAAAAGAAGGGAATAATCGGATTCATCGTTTCCGTTCGAATACGCTCATGATGAGAATCGTAGAGAATGTAGAGAAAAAAAAAGAAAAAAAATCATTTCATTTTTTTTTTTGCTTGCTTGCTTGCATCAACGGATACCAGAGAGAATTATTCTTTTTTTTAAAGAAGCAAGAATATATCTCTTATACAATATTTTGATTTGATTCCATATCAGCCATGATGATGATGATGATGATGAAGAAGAATCAATTCATGATCTTTGTCAAAAAAAAACTTATTCGTTTTCGGATTCAGAATCATGATTCCAAGAAGAAAACGAGAAAAAAAAATTGTAAGCTTAACATATAAAATAATCTTATGATGATCATAAGACTCTGGTGATATGCAATTGAATTACACTCTATCTTTCTCTCGGTCTTTCCGATTAGAAGTGGTCAAAAATGGATTCAGAAGAAGAAAAACTGAAAAAATGATACTTTTAATAACGGATGTTCATGTTGAATTTATGAAATTTTTTAATTAAAATCTTAAATAGACTACTATTCTATTGCCCTAAAGACATTGACGGGTTTTGTTTATTTGGAAATTATCAACGAAACAAAATTAATCGACCAAAAAAAAAAAAAAAATTTGTATTTTTTTTCGATAACAAAAGAACGGTGAAAAATTTCCAAAATTTCCGGCATACCATTATCATCAATGTTGTTGTTGTTGTTTGAGATTTTTTTTTTTTTTTTTTGGTTTGTTTGTTTATTTTCGTTTTCGCACAATTTTTTTTTCATCCAGAATTCCTTCAAGGCTTTTTTTTCTCGGATGAAATGAGATAAAATTTCTTTATATTTTTTTTTGGGATGCTATATCAACATAGAAAATCACCATCAATGAAACTTTTTTTTTCTCTCGTTATACTGATCATCATCAAAATAATTGGAAAATTTTTTTTTCTATAAAAGAAACTACAAATGGATACACACAGACACACAAAAAAAGTGAACAACAACGAATAGAGAAAAAAAAACGCCAAAAGATATGAGTTTTAATATGATGATGATGATGATGAAAATCAATGGCGATTCTTTTGCACAATAGAAATAATGCATGCAGTATATTGTTGAAGAATTCTGGATCCAAAGTTTTTTCATTTCATTCTTTCATTCATTCATATACTGAACAAGAGAAAAGATTACATGTAATATTTTTCACATGTGACTTGTTGTTGTTGTTGTTATTGTATGATGCGTGTACACACATACATATGATATGACAGCTATTGATGGCCAAAAGGAAAGAGAGTGAGAGAAAAATATAAATCAAAGTTTCAATATACACACACAGTGTTTGTTCTTGGTACACTACTACTATTAGGCTAAAGAATGAGAATCCATCCATGAGGATTGGTTATATCCAGAAAAAAAAGCAATTGGGTTTATTCATTTTATCTATCTAACTATAGAAATTACAGATGATGTGTGTGTGGTATGAAAAGGTGTCAAGATGAAAAAAATAGCTCATCATCGATGTATATACATTATAGAAAATTCGTAAAAATATTAATAGATCCAACTCGCATAAACACACACACACAAAACATTAGCTTAATCATAATAATGAAATGAAAATGAAAATAATGTGATGCTTGCTTGTTTCTCTGTCTCTCTCTCTCTTTGGCACAAATAATAGGCCTTTAATAATACAAATAATAAATAAAGTACATATCCTGTAAACACCAGTAACAGTATTTCATTTCCGATTTTGGCCACCATTTAGAGGGGATAGTGTGTGTGTGTGTGTGTGTGTGTGTGATGCATTCAGTCCGGAATCAGTCATTTTTACTCAAATAACAACAAAAATGTTTGTGTGTGTGTGTGTGTGTTAAACAACAATATAACAAAGTCTCAAAATTGTATGATGGAAAAAAGGGAAAATTTTGGAATTCTTTTTTTTTTTTTTTTTTTGATGCTCGACACCGAAATTGTCTATTGTGAAAAAAAAATCGATGTAAATATTTTTTTTTCGTCATTTCGGAAATTGTATAAAGAATTTGGTTTAAGGCAAAATATGAATTCTAAAGTATGAATGAATGAATGAATGAAAATGTAATAAGTAAAGTATAAAAGAATCCATTTCGTCGAGGATTTGATTGACTTTTTTTCAATATTTGATGTCTTTTCTTTTTCATTGATATTATCGTCATCATCATCATCATTGGAAAAAATGGATATTCAAATCATATTCAAATTTTTTTTGGTATTTGCACGTTGTTGTGTGTTTGAATGAATGAGAATTCAACTAAAAAACAAATTGTTTTTTTCATTCGATTCAATTCAATTTGCTTCAAGGCATTCAAAATATTTATTTTTTTCGCGAATTCGTCGTATATATGTAAAAATAACTAATTTGAAGATCACCCAGATGACTCAAATATCGATGACAAGGAATGAGTCAAATAATGGTAATGACGTTTTGAAAATAGATGGCAACAAACCAGGACGGCTAATCATGACTAATAGTATGACGAGAATGACGAATGGTTACCAGCATTATGACCAACAATGAGTCGGTTGGTAATCAATGACATAGACCAATATCGATTGGAAAAAGGATATAAAACTGATGGACAGAGAAGAAGACAACAGTATTGAACATCATACGACAGCATTGATCATCATACGATTGAGTATCATCTTTATTATTACTTCTGATTTTGCTTACATTGATAATTTATTTTCTGTTTGAATTAATTTACCATCTGACCAATATTTTATCATCGTGAATAAAACTTGTGCTTAAACCTTGGGCCCAACTGATTTTATATTATATTTCGATTTTTATATTTCTACATATATCCTGTGATAAAATGATGATAAATTCAATACATTTACAAATCCATCAGGATTGTTTTTTCGCTTGATTTTTTTTTGTATTACAATATGTCATTTATGAATGAATATTGGTAGAAAGTTTTCGGGTACACACACATAAGTCAACGAATATGGCAAACAACAGGAAATGCTACAGCCATCCAACAACAACAACGACAACGACGACGAAAAAAAAAACAGGAAATAGCACATATATTTTATCCTGGATTTTTGTTGTTGTTGTTCTCGGATTCATAAAATTTCTTCATCATCATATCCATACATATGCATAGAAAAACCAAAAAAGAAAGAATAAAGCAAAACAAACATTAGACTTTAATGAAATGATTGAATGTTTATATCAGAAATCGAAATCGAAATCAAACAGACAAAAAAACAAACAAACAAACAAATCATTCATACAATTTGACATTCGTCAATAATTTGAGCACACATTGACTATTGTATTAAAGTTTATTTTTTAACCATCATTTCATTCTACACACACACACACAAATGCCGGGAAGAGAGAGAGAGAAAAAAATCAAATTCATTCACAATGATGATTCTATATTTATATATCTAGAATATTCTCATACTCATTTTATTTTTATTATTTCATTTTCTTTGGCTGTAAACAGAATCAAAAAAAAAAAACGAAAAACGAAAAACTGTAAATGGCTGATTCTGTTTTTACACAGTTGTGTATTTTTGGCCATTTATTTCATTTTTAGGTTTGTTTATACTGAGATATCCGTACCAAGATAGTGTCACTCAATTCACTTTTTTTCTGGTTCGCTATGCTATACTATTGCTGTATGTATGTGTTTGGTGTTTTTCAAATTAGATCTCTTTCTCTCTCTCTCTCTCTCTTTGGCTCTTTCACTCATTCTATGTTGCATGTGTCAAACTGTCAACCATTTTGATAAAACCATAATAATAAAATAAAATTAAATTAAAACGAGAAGCACACACACACACAAAAAAAAACTGGTCGTCATCGGTTATATGCAGCAACAACATTCATTCAATGGGTGTTGTTCAGAGATGAAAAAGTATAAATATATAAAACTTAATGTGTGTGTGTGTATATACGAACTAAAAGTTTTCACTATTGGAACTCACAACAAACATTCACAATTCACGATAAAAAAAAGGAACCAAGCCAACCAAAGTTGGAAGCAAAAGTTTTATATTCATTTCATAATACACACACATCATTTCATCGGTACCATATACCAAATACCAAATACACACATACACATCGTTTTTAGCTGGAAATCAAATCTTCTTTTTTTTTTATTTTCCATTTGATTCACCAAACTCTAGGACTACAATGATAATGATGATGAGAATTTTTTGTTGCTGTTGTTGTTGTCCAGAAAAGCTTTTTCTGATTGAAATATATAAATCTGTTGTTTGTTTGTTTGTTTGTTTGTGTGGATTTCGTAACTGATTCTTATCATTTTGACATGAGAAAAAAAACCGAAGATCAAGTAAAATCACAATCCATATGTGAATTCAAGTGATTGAAATATTTATTTCCACAAATGTAATTTAATGGAAATTTTTTTCTTCTTCTTCATCATCTAACGAGAAAAAAAAATCAATTTAATTCAAATCATGACCAACCACACAATGATAATCAATGAATATACAATTCGATCAATCAACAGACGAACGAATAAACGACAAAAAATTTAGTAATGGACAACCAAAAAAAAAGAATTTGATTTTAAAATATAGAAAATATCCTCAGGCCACTAAATGTCCATCACCATCATTTATTGGTTTAATAGGCAATTTATTTCCGTTTTTTTTCATTTGTTTGTCTGTTACTTAGGGTTTTTTGTTGTTGAAATAAAATTTAATTTAAAATTATTCAAGCATCTTGTTCATGATTGATTGATTAATTATCAAATCGAAAAAAAAGAACAGCAGCGACAACGACACAGCCAAGCCGTTATTTTCTGTAGATTTTTTTTGGTTCTGTTTCCATTTCAAATTCAATTCAATCAAACAAAGTGAAATGGAGTGAGCGAGAGAAAATAGACGATGTAGACATTGAGATTTTGAAATGGAAAAAAGAAGAAAAAAAATTAAATTAAATCATTTTCATCATCATCATCATCATACGATGGATCAATTCAGATTGGTGTGATTGGTGGCGATGGTGGCGGTTTTTTACGATTTTCAATGATGATCATGAAAAATAAGTGGCTCTTTTACGAATTACGAATCTTTTTTTTCTCCTTCTTTTTTTTGCTTTGTTTTGTTTGGATGCAATGTTAAATAATTTATTCAACAAATGGAAAAAAAATTGTCAAAATTCAAACCGAATCCATTGGGTTTGTGTATGAAAAGTGGAAAAACGTATCATCCTCATCAACGTTGATGGTGGCCACGTGTATGGAATTTTTTCTCTACTTCATGAATCGATTTTCTACAGATATATTGTGGAGAATAAAAACTCAAACTAAAAAAAAACAAACAAACAAACATCCATCACAAATAAATAAATAAATCGATCAGATTTGAATATATTTTCCATTTTGATTCTAGTTTAAATTCTTGCGTAATCATTATTTTTTGGTGGAAAAAAAATTTTCGATTTTCGTTGTTCCATATGCAAAAAAAAACCAAAAAAATTCCAAATTTTTTTGTTCCAGAAATTATATATGGGATAGATAGTTTTGTTTTCAAGAAACCAGAATGAATGATTATCATATATCTTCATCATCATCATCATCATCATCATTATTTATATTATAAAGGTCGTGATAAGATTTAATTCATTATCTTGATGGAACTTTATATTAAACTTTATTATTTGTGTTCGTATGGTATGATGATTACAAAGAATTTTTTTTTTCGAGAAGAAGACGATCCACAATGAATCTGGCTATATCTATTGTTGATCAAAATTTCTCATCATTTGTCATCGAGTTTTATATTTTCTCACAGACAAACAAACAAACGCACACACACACACACACTAGATGAACATTGATCAATTTTAAATACCTGGTAAAATATGGTAGCAATCGATTCATGAATTTCAGACATAAATATAAACATAGGAAACGGAAAGAAATGATTTAAATGGGAAAAAAATATACTAAAATTAATGGCTTCAAATAATTTTTTCTCCCTAATGATGATGATGAAATAATTGAAGGCGGTTCCTAGTTTCTGAGTTTTTTCTAAATTTGTCATTTATAACGATTCTGTCCTGTACATATTGATAATTATCAATTTTGACCCATTTGGAGCAAAAAAAAAAAAAAGAAACAATCAATGTATGTTGATTGGTTATCTATTATATTCGGTCATCATCATAATGGTCAAATAGTTAGTTAGTTACCAATTATCATCATCATCATCATCATAAAAATGGCCACAGTTTCTTTAGTTGATCCACATTACTCAAGTTATCATTATTATTATCATCATCATCACACGAGGGGCCAAGTCTAATTTGTTGGAATGATGGTAACACACACACACACACACACGAAACTCACAAGTACTTTATTACTCAAAATGAATTGGCTACTGTATGTGTGTGTGTGTGTGTTAAGATGGGATCATCAATTTATTCCATGATGATGATGACCACCAATACTAACAATAATAATAATGATGATGATGATGATGATGATTACTACCAACTACCACCAACAGCAGAAATAAATTGATGATGAGCTCAGTATACGCGCACATATTATATACCAATTTTCTATTATTTTAACACTTTTTACTAACGATTCGTTGTTGTGAACACAAAGAAAGACGACGAAAAAATAATAATGGATAGATAAATGACCAACAAACAGGTTATTTTGTTGTTTTTTTTTGCTACCAATTTTGTTTGTTCGATTCATAAATCGATGTGTCAATTATGTAGTAGTAAATGTTCGGAAAATCGCTATATTGGTAGAATAAATTTGAAATGTGGAAAATATAGCAAAGTTTTCACAATCCAATTCAGCAAAGTGTTTAACAGAATGTTTGAGATAAAACACAATTAATACAGGAAATTGTGTGGGTGGATCAAAAAAGAAGAAGAAGAACTGAATCCCAACATAATCAAACGATAATTAAACTTTACATTCATATTGATTTAAAAGAATACCCAAATTACAAGCTCTTTTCTTTTCTGGACGATTCTTGAATTGAAAAAACGTTCATCATCATCATCGGTGCTTATCCTTGCGTTACAAGTATCAATTATCTTTTTTTTCTCATTTTCATTTGATTGAAAGCTGTCTTTTCGAATTTTTCAAATACATTTGTCTAATAGTGATGTGTACGTTTTAAGAATTTGATGCAACTACTAATACTACTACTGTATGAGAACATTCAAACACACCCAGCGTCTATCTATCTATCCGAGAAAAACGAACCATTTGTCGATCCAGATTTTGACAACCATTCATCTTCAATCTTCAGCAATAGAAAAAAATCAAGTCAGAAACGCGATTCCATTCATTTCACTAATTATCGACCAATTATAATAGCACGTTTTTGGTCTGATTTTCGAAATGAAAAAGGAAAAAAAAACGAAAAACTTTTCCTAACAACGAATGAACAAACGAATAAATGAATTTGAAAATGGCATCCAATGAGCGGCCAGAAAAAAATGGTTAAAACAAAAGTTTCATTTGCTTTTTTTTCTGGACCCGTAACACCCAGAAAAAAAATTGAATGAAGTTTTCACACACACACTAGTGTGTTCAAGAATCATATGTATGTGAAACACACTACAGGCCAATGGATTTCACATACACACAGAAGCTTGGAATCTTTTCGTTATTTCTCATTCTATCTCCCACTTTCTCTATTCACATTCTTAATTAAAAATGAACATGACAAAGCTTTTAAAACGAGAGGAAAAAGAGAAACAAAAAAAATACACGAAATGAAAATTACAATCAACTATAGCCCGTCATCATCATCATCATCAGCAAATTGTATCAATGGCAGTCAAGTGCTTTTTTTATGTTATCTGTAATAACAGGGTTTGCTTCGCTTCTTTTTTTCGTTGATAATTGGCATTCACTTATTCGCCAAATTTTTTTTTCTCTCAATCTCGATAATGAAAGGCTTTTTTCGGATATACAACAACACCCATATTATTTTTTTGTTCCACACACACACACACACACACAATCACGAGGAAAGAAACAACGAAAAAAAACAAAGACCCAAGATGGATTCTTTGTTTCAAGTTTTAGGTTAAAATCAATGGATGATAATTCAACACAAGATTCATTAAAGAAACGTTTGCAAAAATCATTGCAGTACAACCGTTGATTATTATGAAATGAAGAAAAAAATATAAATTATGATGAATAAAGTTTGATGAATTGAATAGAATTGAAATGAAAAAAAGATTTTTTTCCATTGAAAACGGATTCAATGGAATGACAAGGTGATTTTTTTTTGTTTCTTAGCCAATTCAAGATGAAATATTCCATAATGGAACCAAACAAAACAGAATGGTCAATTTGGTGCAATTTTTTTCCTGGTGGATAATAATTATCTTCGAATTGCAATCGAATTTAATTAAAATGATGATGATTAATATCAATAATTGAAGAAATCTATTTTATCTATTCCTAGTTCTAGTTTATTTTTCATTGAAATTCTGATTCTGTTCTTCATCTGTAGTTGCTTGTGGCCAAAGGCAATTTTTTTTTTTTCGTTTCCAGAAAGAAAATGAGACCAATATTTTCCATCTATATATGAAATGAAATGAGTCATTATTATTGGCGAAGATGAGAAAACTTTCTTGCTACAACACATCAATGATTACAATACTCGAGGCTGGTTTTTTTTCGTTCCATAGACAATGTATAGAATATTTGATCCAGAATAGTGTGTTTTCTCATTTAATTTGTTCCATGTTATGGTCAATGTTACACATACATGATATCATGCTGCACACACACACATTCATGGTGAGTTACTTTTCTCTCTAGTTTGTAACGAAAAAAAAAGTTTTTCGAAATGAAAAAAAATGCAATCAAATAAGATTTGGCCATGTTTTTTTTCCGTTGTGTTATGGAAAATTGTTGCTGCATAGAATAGAAAAAAAACGACGAAGCAAAGAACGAAAGAATCCAAAAAATCCGAAGCAGCCGGCAAAACAAATATCTTCATTCATTAAGTTGGACAACCAAAATGAATGGAGAGAGAAAGAGAAAAAAAAATTCAGTGTGTTTTATCTATAGCTAAACCAATCTTCAATGAACGCCTACTCTTACCAATCTCTCTTTTTTTTATTATTATGTGACTTTAATTCTAATTACACCCATCACACACACATTACACCAATTGTGTGAATGGTGACCAAAAACAAAACAAAACTAAACAAAAAAAACGAGCCAAGTTTTAAATCTTAACATTGTGGATCCAAAGTTTTCTAATCAAGAAAAAAAACTAACAAAAATGACCAAAAACACATACACACACACACTTATGATATAGCATCTGTGTCTGATGAACAAACGAAAATTCGGGAGCTTTAATTTTTTCTTTCTTTTTTTCTAGCTTTAACAGATCGAAATTGTTGTTGTTGTTGCTGTTGTTGTTTTTGTACAATTTTCGTGTGTGCATCGCCTTTGGTTAGTGTTGGTTGTTTTTGGTGGCCGGTTCTAGTTTTGGTTCGAAAATTCGTTTGGCGTTTTTTTGGCTATGTTTGTGTGTGTGTGTGGATGTCCATTTACTGAAAAAATGTCATTTATCATTATGTCGTGTTTGGTGCTCGTTTACGTTCACTAGGGCTAGCTTGTTGTTATTTAGCTGTGTTGGTTTAGAAGAGCTGGTTCGTTTCATTTTCGTTGGATTCTTTTCTTCTTTTTGAATTCTCGTTTGAGCTTAGAATTTTTTTCTCGATTTTTTTTTTCGTTTTCGTGTCTAAAAACGACAACATCCAAACATCTAAACACATACAGAGAGAGAGAGAGATAGAGTAGTATTATACCAGCCTTTTCGTCGTTGGATGATTCTTTCGATTTTTTTTCTTCATTTGGATCATCATCTCATCTCGATTCGAAAGAGTAGGGTTTACATGTTTCGATTTTCATAGCAGTATAATAACCAGCATTTACAAAAAGAAAAGACCACTTATCAGTAAGATTTTTAAATAAAAAAAAATATTTCTTTTGCGCTAATCACACACACACACACACACTATCGATTCTGGCCAATTGTCAATTTCAAAATGAATTCATTATCAATGAAAAAAAAATTCAATAATGAATCGAATAGTAAAAACCAGAAAACAACAGAAAAAAAATGCAAACTAAATGTTCAAATATGACAAAGAAAGAAAACAAAAACCTAGCCAAGTGTTAACAATTCCAGATCTTTTTTTTTGTTTTGTAAATCATTTCATGATGATGATGATGCATGCCTGGTTGCCTTCTTGAATATACACGACCTAAACCAGAACATGTATCGATGCATTTGACTGTGAATAATTTTATCTGAAACAATGGGAGCAAAAAAAGAAAAATCAGGCAAACGATGCACATATACATTCCTATAGTGTGTAAACCACAAGATCTACATAATGATGGTCAACATTCAGCCATTGGTCATACAGTCATCATATACATGGTAATTGGGATGCAATTTCCAAAACAAAACAAAACAGAAAAAAAATCGAATCAAATCAATTCAAATGGTTACAAATTAGCAATGTCGGAGAGATCGAATATTGAAATAATGAATAAAAAAACCAACCAAAAAACAAACAAATAAACAAAACAAAAAACAATTCGTGACAATAATTTGTTCAATTTATTATTATTGATGATTGATATTCATTTTTTTTTCGCTGCAAATAATTGGTGTATATGATTTTATTTCTTTCCAACAACAACGACAACTACGACGAATGAAAAAAAAAACAATTCAAATACATAAATGATCATTATGATGATGATGATGATGATTTTGGATAATAAAAATCCAAGGCAAAATTTATGGTGACACACACACACACACACACATACATTGTGGTCTCGTTTTGAATTTTCGATTTTCTACGACCCTAACGATTTGTAGAAATGGTTTTTTTTTTTTGGTTGGTTTCGATCGTCCCATATTATCATCATTATCATTATTATTATTATTTGCATTTTACAATTGCCAAAAGACATATGATGATCATTTCTGATTTTCGTTTTATTTTTTTTTTTATTTTGAATATTTTCCATTTTCAATTTTTCTTTCTTTTGCTCAATTCTTATTCATTGAATGTTTTTATTCAAATTTGTCAACACATACACACACACACACACACTGACAGAATATAATAATAAAAATTGTATTCAAAACGAGAGGCGCCCGCTTTTAGTTGAAATGAGAATATGTAATGAGAACCATAAAAATAGACGGAGGGTGGTGGTGGTGGTGATGGAGCAAACTGAAATGAAAATAAGTCAATAAAATACAGAAAAAAAACCATCACACAAAACATTTATTTGGGTTTTTTTTCTATGTGATAATGATTATTCTGGTGATTGTGATTGTGATTGTGAT